>NW_024752298.1:0-12730 GCF_018991925.1 Homarus americanus
TGTTAGAGTGTTTATGTTGTGCTGTTAGAGTGTTTATGTTGTCCTCTTAGAGTGTTTATGTTGTCCTCTTAGAGTGTTTATGTTGTCCTGTTAGAGTGTTTATGGTGTGGTGTTAGAGTGTTTATGGTGTGGTGTTAGAGTGTTTATGTTGTGCTGTTAGAGTGTTTATGTTGTCCTCTTAGAGTGTTTATGTTGTCCTCTTAGAGTGTTTATGTTGTCCACTTAGAGTGTTTATGTTGTCCTCTTAGAGTGTTTATGGTGTGGTGTTAGAGTGTTTATGGTGTGGTGTTAGAGTGTTTATGGTGTGGTGTTAGAGTGTTTATGGTGTGGTGTTAGAGTGTTTATGTTGTCCTGTTAGAGTGTTTATGGTGTGGTGTTAGAGTGTTTATGTTGTGGTGTTAGAGTGTTTATGTTGTGGTGTTAGAGTGTTTATGTTGTCCTCTTAGAGTGTTTATGTTGTGCTGTTAGAGTGTTTATGTTGTCCTGTTAGAGTGTTTATGGTGTGGTGTTAGAGTGTTTATGGTGTGGTGTTAGAGTGTTTATGGTGTGGTGTTAGAGTGTTTATGGTGTGGTGTTAGAGTGTTTATGGTGTGGTGTTAGAGTGTTTATGGTGTGGTGTTAGAGTGTTTATGTTGTGCTGTTAGAGTGTTTATGGTGTGGTGTTAGAGTGTTTATGTTGTGCTGTTAGAGTGTTTATGTTGTCCTCTTAGAGTGTTTATGTTGTCCTCTTAGAGTGTTTATGTTGTCCTGTTAGAGTGTTTATGTTGTGGTGTTAGAGTGTTTATGGTGTGGTGTTAGAGTGTTTATGTTGTGCTGTTAGAGTGTTTATATTTGTCCTGTTAGAGTGTTTATGGTGTGGTGTTAAGAGTGTTTATGGTGTGTGGTGTTAGAAGTGTTTATATTTGTGCTGTTAGAGTGTTTATATTTGTCCTCTTAGAGTGTTTTATGTTGTCCTCTTAGAGTGTTTATGTATCCTCTTAGTGTGTTTATGTTGTCCTCTTAGAGTGTTTATAATATTTGTGCTGTTAAGTGTTTATAGTGTGGTGTTAGAAGTGTTTATGGTGTGGTGTTAAGAAGTGTTTATGTTGTTGTCCTGTTAGAGTGTTTATATTTGTGGTGTTAAGAATTGTTTATGGTGGTGTTAGAGTGTTTGTATGGTGTGGTGTTAGAATGGTTTGTATGGTGTGGTGTTAGAGTGTTTATGGTGTGGTGTTAGGTGTTTATGTTGTGGTGTTAGAGTGTTTATGTTGTCCTGTTAGAGTGTTTATGTTGTCCTGTTAGAGTGTTTATGTTGTCCTGTTAGAGTGTTTATGGTGTGGTGTTAGAGTGTTTATGGTGTGGTGTTTGAGTGTTTATGGTGTGGTGTTAGAGTGTTTATGGTGTGGTGTTAGAGTGTTTATGTTGTCCTGTTAGAGTGTTTATGTTGTCCTCTTAGAGTGTTTATGTTGTCCTCTTAGAGTGTTTATGTTGTCCTGTTAGAGTGTTTATGTTGTGGTGTTAGAGTGTTTATGGTGTGGTGTTAGAGTGTTTATGTTGTCCTGTTAGAGTGTTTATGTTGTGGTGTTAGAGTGTTTATGTTGTGGTGTTAGAGTGTTTATGGTGTGGTGTTAGAGTGTTTATGTTGTCCTGTTAGAGTGTTTATGTTGTGGTGTTAGAGTGTTTATGGTGTGGTGTTAGAGTGTTTATGGTGTGGTGTTAGAGTGTTTATGGTGTGGTGTTAGAGTGTTTATGGTGTGGTGTTAGAGTGTTTATGGTGTGGTGTTAGAGTGTTTATGGTGTGGTGTTAGAGTGTTTATGGTGTGGTGTTAGAGTGTTTATGGTGTGGTGTTAGAGTGTTTATGGTGTGGTGTTAGAGTGTTTATGGTGTGGTGTTAGAGTGTTTATGGTGTGGTGTTAGAGTGTTTATGTTGTGGTGTTAGAGTGTTTATGTTGTCCTGTTAGAGTGTTTATGGTGTGGTGTTAGAGTGTTTATGTTGTGGTGTTAGAGTGTTTATGTTGTCCTGTTAGAGTGTTTATGTTGTGGTGCTAGAGTGTTTATGTTGTGGTGTTAGAGTGTTTATGTTGTGCTGTTAGAGTGTTTATGTTGTGGTGTTAGAGTGTTTATGGTGTGGTGTTAGAGTGTTTATGGTGTGGTGTTAGAGTGTTTATGTTGTGCTGTTAGAGTGTTTATGTTGTCCTGTTAGAGTGTTTATGTTGTGCTGTTAGAGTGTTTATGTTGTCCTGTTAGAGTGTTTATGGTGTGCTGTTAGAGTGTTTATGTTGTGGTGTTAGAGTGTTTATGTTGTGGTGTTAGAGTGTTTATGTTGTCCTGTTAGAGTGTTTATGGTGTGGTGTTAGAGTGTTTATGGTGTGGTGTTAGAGTGTTTATGGTGTGGTAGTAGAGTGTTTATGGTGTGGTGTTAGAGTGTTTATGGTGTGGTGTTAGAGTGTTTATGTTGTGCTGTTAGGGGGATGTTTATGGTGTGGTGTTAGAGTGTTTATGGTGTGTGGTGTTAGAGTGTTTATGGTGTGGTGTTAGAGTGTTTATATTTGTCCTGTTAGAGTGTTTATATTTGTCCTGTTAGAATGTTTATGTTGTGGTGTTAGAGTGTTTTATATTTGTGGTGTTAGAGTGTTTATGGTGTGGTGTTAGAGTGTTTATGGTGTGGTGTTAGAGTGCTTTATGTTGTCTATTAAGTGTTTATATTTGTCCTGGCCAAGTATTTATGTTGTGGTGTTAGAGTGTTTATGGTGTAGTGTTAAGTGTTTATGTTGTGGTGTTAGAGTGTTTATGGTGTGGTGTTAGAGTGTTTATGCTGTCTGTTAGAGTGTTTATATTTGTGGTGTTAGAGTGTTTATATTTGTGGTAGAGTGTTTATGTTGTGGTGTTAGAGTGTTTATAATTGTGGTGTTAGAGTGTTTATGGTGTGGTGTTAGAGTGTTTATGTTGTGCTGTAGAAGTGTTTATGGTGTGGTGTTAAGTCTGTTTTATGTTGTCCTGTTAGAGTGTTTATGCTGTGGTGTTAGAAGTGTTTATGGTGTGGTGTTAGAGTGTTTATGGTGTGTGGTGTTAGAGTGTTTATGGTGTGGTGTTAGAGTGTTTATGTTGTCCTGTTAGAGTGTTTATGTTGTCCTGTTAGAGTGTTTATGGTGTGCTGTTAGAGTGTTTATGTTGTGGTGTTAGAGTGTTTATGTTGTGGTGTTAGAGTGTTTATGTTGTCCTGTTAGAGTGTTTATGGTGTGGTGTTAGAGTGTTTATGGTGTGGTGTTAGAGTGTTTATGGTGTGGTGTTAGAGTGTTTATGGTGTGGTGTTAGAGTGTTTATGTTGTCCTGTTAGAGTGTTTATGGTGTGGTGTTAGAGTGTTTATGTTGTGGTGTTAGAGTGTTTATGTTGTGGTGTTAGAGTGTTTATGGTGTGGTGTTAGAGTGTTTATGTTGTGCTGTTAGAGTGTTTATGGTGTGGTGTTAGAGTGTTTTATGTTGTGTTAGAGTGTTTATGGTGTGGTGTTAGAGTGTTTATGTCCTGTTAGAGTGTTTATGGTGTGGTGTTAGAGTGTTTATGGTGGTGTGGTGTTAGAGTGTTTATATTTGTCCTGTTAGAGTGTTTATGGTGTGGTGTTAGAGTGTTTATGTTGTGGTGTTAGAGTGTTTATATTTGTGGTGTTAGAGTGTTTATGGTGTGTGGTGTTAGAGTGTTTATGTTGTGCTGTTAGAGTGTTTATGGTGTGGTGTTAGGTGTTTATGGTGTGGTGTTAGAGTGTTTATGTTGTCTGTTAGAGTGTTTATGGTGTGGTGTTAGAGTGTTTATGGTGTGGTGTTAGAGTGTTTATGGTGTGGTGTTAGAGTGTTTATGTTGTGCTGTTAGAGTGTTTATGGTGTGGTGTTAGAGTGTTTATGGTGTGGTGTTAGAGTGTTTATGTTGTCCTGTTAGAGTGTTTATGTTGTGCTGTTAGAGTGTTTATGTTGTCCTCTTAGAGTGTTTATGTTGTCCTCTTAGAGTGTTTATGTTGTCCTCTTAGAGTGTTTATGTTGTCCTCTTAGAGTGTTTATGTTGTGCTGTTAGAGTGTTTATGGTGTGGTGTTAGAGTGTTTATGGTGTGGTGTTAGAGTGTTTATGTTGTGCTGTTAGAGTGTTTATGTTGTCCTCTTAGAGTGTTTATGTTGTCCTCTTAGAGTGTTTATGTTGTCCTCTTAGTGTGTTTATGTTGTCCTCTTAGAGTGTTTATGTTGTGCTGTTAGAGTGTTTATGGTGTGGTGTTAGAGTGCTTATGGTGTGGTGTTAGAGTGTTTATGTTGTCCTGTTAGAGTGTTTATGTTGTGGTGTTAGAGTGTTTATGGTGTGGTGTTAGAGTGTTTATGGTGTGGTGTTAGAGTGTTTATGGTGTGGTGTTAGAGTGTTTATGGTGTGGTGTTAGAGTGTTTATGGTGTGGTGTTAGAGTGTTTATGGTGTGGTGTTAAGTGTTTATGTTGTGGTGTTAGAGTGTTTGTGTTGTGGTGTTAGAGTGTTTTATGGTGTGGTTTTAGAGTGTTTATGGTGTGGTGTTAGAGTGTTTATGGTGTGGTGTTAGAGTGTTTATGTTGTGGTGTTAGGGGGAGTGTTTATGTTGTCCTGTTAGAGTGTTTATGGTGTGAGTGTTAGAGTATTTGTATGTTGTGGTGTTAGAGTGTTTATATTTGTCCTGTTAGAAGTGTTTATGTTGTGCTGTTAGAGTGTTTATGTTGTGCTGTTAGAGTGTTTATGTTGTCCTGTTAGAGTGTTTATGTTGTCCTGTTAGAGTGTTTATGTTGTGGTGTTAGAGTGTTTATGTTGTCCTGTTAGAGTGTTTATGTTGTGGTGTTAGAGTGTTTATGTTGTGGTGTTAGAGTGTTTATGTTGTGGTGTTAGAGTGTTTATGTTGTCCTGTTAGAGTGTTTATGTTGTGGTGTTAGAGTGTTTATGTTGTGGTGTTAGAGTGTTTATGTTGTGCTGTTAGAGTGTTTATGTTGTGGTGTTGAAGTGTTTATGGTGTGGTGTTAGAGTATTTTATGGGTAGTGTTAGAATGTTTATGAATTATTAGTGTTGATGTTTATGAATTGTAGTGTTAGAGTGTTTGTTTATATTTATTACTGTTAAAGTGTTTATGGTGTGGTGTTAGAGTGTTTATGGTGTGGTGTTAGAGTGTTTATGTTGTCCTGTTAAGTGTTTATATTTGTCCTGTTAAGTGTTTATATTTGTGGTAGAGTGTTTATGTTGTGGTGTTAGAGTGTTTGCTAATTGTGGTGTTAGAGTGTTTATGGTGTGGTGTTAGAGTGTTTATGTTGTCCTGTTAGAGTGTTTATGTTGTCCTGTTAGAGTGTTTATGTTGTGGTGTTAGAGTGTTTATGGTGTGGTGTTAGAGTGTTTATGTTGTGGTGTTAGAGTGTTTATGGTGTGGTGTTAGAGTGTTTATGCTGTCCTGTTAGAGTGTTTATGTTGTGGTGTTAGAGTGTTTATGTTGTGGTGTTAGAGTGTTTATGTTGTGGTGTTAGAGTGTTTATGGTGTGGTGTTAGAGTGTTTATGGTGTGGTGTTAGAGTGTTTATGTTGTCCTGTTAGAGTGTTTATGTTGTGGTGTTAGAGTGTTTATGTTGTGCTGTTAGAGTGTTTATGTTGTCCTGTTAGAGTGTTTATGTTGTCCTGTTAGAGTGTTTATGTTGTGCTGTTAGAGTGTTTATGTTGTCCTGTTAGAGTGTTTATGTTGTCCTGTTAGAGTGTTTATGTTGTGCTGTTAGAGTGTTTATGGTGTGGTGTTAGAGTGTTTATGTTGTCCTGTTAGAGTGTTTATGTTGTCCTGTTAGAGTGTTTATGGTGTGGTGTTAGAGTGTTTATGTTGCCCTGTTAGAGTGTTTATGTTGTCCTGTTAGAGTGTTTATGTTGTCCTGTTAGAGTGTTTATGTTGTGCTTTTAGAGTGTTTATGTTGTCCTGTAAGAGTGTTTATGTTGTGCTGTTAGAGTGTTTATGTTGTGCTGTTAGAGTGTTTATGTTGTGCTGTTAGAGTGTTTATGTTGTCCTGTTAGAGTGTTTATGTTGTGGTGTTAGAGTGTTTATGTTGTGCTGTTAGAGTGTTTATGTTGTCCTGTTAGAGTGTTTATGTTGTCCTGTTATATTGTTTATGTTGTGCTGTTAGAGTGTTTATGTTGTGCTGTTAGAGTGTTTATGTTGTCCTGTTAGAGTGTTTATGTTGTCCTGTTAGAGTGTTTATGTTGTCCTGTTAGAGTGTTTATGTTGTCCTGTTAGAGTGTTTATGTTGTCCTCTTAGAGCGTTTATGTTGTCCTGTTAGAGTGTTTATGTTGTCCTCTTAGAGTGTTTATGTTGTCCTCTTAGAGTGTTTATGTTGTGCTGTTAGAGTGTTTATGTTGTCCTGTTAGAGTGTTTATGTTGTCCTGTTAGAGTGTTTATGTTGTCCTGTTAGAGTGTTTATGTTGTCCTGTTAGAGTGTTTATGTTGTCCTGTTAGAGTGTTTATGTTGTCCTGTTAGAGTGTTTATGTTGTGCTGTTAGAGTGTGTGTGTGAATTCATACGAGTATATGTGGTTGTGTTCATTTATAAAAAGAAAAATAGTTTGTTGTGTTAGCATGTTTTATATTTTACAGTAACGAATCAGTGTATATATTTACGTGTGCATCTGTGTGTACTAGGCAACTTGCATAGATATGTACAATCAGCGTGTGCACCATCGACCTCATAATTATCTGTATATAATGTGTGAATATACGCTTCTCTCAGTAGTGTATATTAGAACTGTATTGGTGGTGATGTAGTGTATATTAGTAATGTATTGGTGGTGGTGTAGTGTATATTAGTAATGTATTGGTGGTGGTGTAGTGTATATTAATAATGTATTGGTGGTGGTGTAGTGTATATTAATAATGCATTGGTGGTGATGTAGTGTATATTAATAATGTATTGGTGGTGGTGTAGTGTATATTAGTAATGTATTGGTGGTGGTGTAGTGTATATTAATAATGTATTGGTGGTGGTATAGTGTATATTAATAATGTATTGGTGGTGTAATTGTATATTAGTATTGTATTGGTGGTGGTGTAGTGTATATTAGTAATATTGGTGGTGGTGTGGTGTATATTATTAATGTATTGGTGGTGATGTAGTATATTAATAATGTATTGGTGGTGATGTAGTGTATATTTAATGTATTGAGGTGGTGATGTAGATGTATATAAGTAATGTATTGGTGGTGTAGTGTATATTAATGTATGTATTAATTGGTGGTGTAGTGTATATTAGTAATGTATTAATTGGTGGTGTAGTGTATATTAATGTGTATTGGTGGTGGTGTAGTGTATATTAGTAATGTATTGGTGGTGAATTATAGTGTATATTAATGTGTATATTGGTGGTGGTGTAATTATTATATTAGTAATGTATTGGTGGTGGTGTAGTGTATATTAGTAATGTATTGGTGGTGATGTAGTGTATATTAATAATGTATTGGTGGTGGTGTAGTGTATATTAGTAATGTATTGGTGGTGATGTAGTGTATATTAGTAATGTATTGGTGGTGGTGTAGTGTACATTAGTAATGTATTGGTGGTGGTGTAGTGTATATTAGTAATGTATTGGTGGTGGTGTAGTGTATATTAGTAATGTATTGGTGGTGGTGTAGTGTATATTAGTAATGTATTGGTGGTGATCTTAGTGTATATTAATAATGTATTAATTGGTGGTGTAGTTAATATGTTATTAATATTGTTGGTGATGTAGTGTATATAATAATGTATTGGTGGTGATGTAGTGTATATTAATAATGTATTGGTGGTAGTGTAGTGTATATTAATAATGTATTGTAATTGGTTATTGCGGTGTATATTAGTAATGTATTGGTGGTGATGTAGTGTATATTAATAATGTATTGGTGGTGGTGTAGTGTATATTAGTAATGTATTGTTGGTGATGTAGTGTATATTAATAATGTATTGGTGGTGATGTAGTGTATATTAATAATGTATTGGTGGTGGTGTAGTGTATATTAATAATGTATTGGTGGTGGTGTAGTGTATATTAATAATGTATTGGTGGTGGTGTAGTGTATATTAGTAATGTATTGGTGGTGGTGTAGTGTATATTAATAATGTATTGGTGGTGGTGTAGTGTATATTAATAATGTATTGGTGGTGGTGTAGTGTATATTAATAATGTATTGGTGGTGATGTAGTGTATATTAGTAATGTATTGGTGGTGGTGTAGTGTATATTAGTAATGTATTGGTGGTGGTGTAGTGTATATTAATAATGTATTGGTGGTGGTGTAGTGTATATTAATAATGTATTGGTGGTGATGTAGTGTATATTAATAATGTATTGGTGGTGGTGTAGTGTATATTAGTAATGTATTGGTGGTGATGTAGTGTATATTAATAATGTATTGGTGGTGATGTAGTGTATATTAGTAATGTATTGGTGGTGATGTAGTGTATATAAGTAATGTATTGGTGGTGTAGTGTATATTAGTAATGTATTGGTGGTGGTGTAGTGTATATTAGTAATGTATTGGTGGTGGTGTAGTGTATATTAGTAATGTATTGGTGGTGGTGTAGTGTATATTAGTAATGTATTGGTGGTGGTGTAGTGTATATTAGTAATGTATTGGTGGTGGTGTAGTGTATATTAGTCATGTATTGGTGGTGATGTAGTGTATATTAATAATGTATTGGTGGTGATGTAGTGTATATTAATAATGTATTGGTGGTGGTGTAGTGTATATTAGTAATGTATTGGTGGTGATGTAGTGTATATGAATAATGTATTGGTGGTGATGTAGTGTATATTAGTAATGTATTGGTAGTGATGTGGTGTATATAAGTAATGTATTGGTGGTGTAGTGTATATTAGTAATGCATTATTGTTGATTATAGTGTATATTAATAATGTATTGGTGGTGAATTATGTGGTGTATATTAGTAATGTATTGGTGGTGATGTAGTGTATATTAGTAATGTATTGGTGGTGATGTAGTGTATATTACTAATGTATTGGTGGTGATGTAGTGTATATTAATAATGTATTGGTGGTGGTGTAGTGTATATTAGTAATGTATTGGTGGTGATGTAGTGTATATTAATAATGTATTGGTGATGGTGTAGTGTATATTAATAATGTATTGGTGGTGGTGTAGTGTATATTAGTAATGTATTGGTGGTGGTTTAGTGTATATTAGTAATGTATTGGTGGTGATGTAGTGTATATTAATAATGTATTGGTGGTGGTGTAGTGTATATTAATAATGTATTGGTGGTGGTGTAGTGTATATTAGTAATGTATTGGTGGTGATGTAGTGTATATTAATAATGTATTGGTGGTGATGTAGTGTATATTAATAATGTATTGGTGGTGGTGTAGTGTATATTAATAATGTATTGGTGGTGGTGTAGTGTATATTAGTAATGTATTGGTGGTGATGTAGTGTATATTAATAATGTATTGGTGGTGGTGTAGTGTATATTAGTAATGTATTGTTGGTGATGTAGTGTATATTAATAATGTATTGGTGGTGATGTAGTGTATATTAATAATGTATTGGTGGTGGTGTAGTGTATATTAATAATGTATTGGTGGTGGTGTAGTGTATATTAATAATGTATTGGTGGTGGTGTAGTGTATATTAGTAATGTATTGGTGGTGGTGTAGTGTATATTAATAATGTATTGGTGGTGGTGTAGTGTATATTAATAATGTATTGGTGGTGGTGTAGTGTATATTAATAATGTATTGGTGGTGATGTAGTGTATATCAATAATTTATTGGTGGTGGTGTAGTGTATATTAATAATGTATTGGTGGTGGTGTAGTGTATATTAATAATGTATTGGTGGTGGTGTAGTGTATATTAGTAATGTATTGGTGGTGATGTAGTGTATATTAATAATGTATTGGTGGTGATGTAGTGTATATAAGTAATGTATTGGTGGTGTAGTGTATATTAATAATGTATTGGTGGTGGTATAGTGTATATTAATAATGTGGTAATTGGTGGTGTAGTGTATATTGATGTATTGGTGGTGGTGTAGTGTATATTAGTAATGTATTGGTGGTGGTGTAGTGTATATTAGTAATGTGTTGGTGGTGGTGTAGTGTATATTAGTAATGTATTGGTGGTGATGTAGTGTATATTAATAATGTATTGGTGGTGATGTAGTGTATATTAATAATGTATTGGTGGTGGTGTAGTGTATATTAGTAATGTATTGGTGGTGATGTAGTGTATATTAATAATGTATTGGTGGTGATGTAGTGTATATTAGTAATGTATTGGTGGTGATGTAGTGTATATAAGTAATGTATTGGTGGTGTAGTGTATATTAGTAATGTATTGGTGGTGGTGTAGTGTATATTAGTAATGTATTGGTGGTGGTGTAGTGTATATTAGTAATGTATTGGTGGTGGTGTAGTGTATATTAGTAATGTATTGGTGGTGGTGTAGTGTATATTAGTAATGTATTGGTGGTGGTGTAGTGTATATTAGTAATGTATTGGTGGTGGTGTAGTGTATATTAGTAATGTATTGGTGGTGATGTAGTGTATATTAGTAATGTATTGGTGGTGGTGTAGTGTATATTAGTAATGTATTGGTGGTGATGTAGTGTATATTAGTAATGTATTGGTGGTGGTGTAGTGTATGGTAATGTGTTGGTGGTGGGGTTGGTGTATGGTGGTAATGTGTGTTGGTGGTGGTGTGGTGTATATTAGTATTGATGTGTTGGTGGTGGTGTGGTGTATATTAGTGATGTGTTGGTGTTGATTGTGGCGTGTATTAGTAATGTATTGGTGGTGATGTGGTGTATATTAGTAATGTATTGGTGATTAAGTGTATATTAGTAATGTATTGGTGGTGATGTAGTGTGTATTAGTAATGTATTGGTGGTGGTGTAGTATATATTAGTAATGTATTGGTGGTGTAGTGTATATTAGTAATGTATTGGTGGTGATGTAGTGTATGTTAGTAATGTATTGGTGGTGATGTAGTGTATATTAGTAATGTATTGGTGGTGATGTTGTGTATATTAGTAATGTATTGGTGGTGATCTAGTGTATATTAGTAATGTATTGGTGGTGATGTAGTGTATATTAGTAATGTATTGGTGGTGATGTAGTGTATATTAGTAATGTATTGGTGGTGATGTAGTGTATATTAGTAATGTATTGGTGGTGATGTAGTGTATATTAGTAATGTATTGGTGGTGATGTAGTGTATATTAGTAATGTATTGGTGGTGATGTAGTGTATATTAGTAATGTATTGGTGGTGATGTAGTGTATATTAGTAATGTATTGGTGGTGATGTAGTGTATATTAGTAATGTATTGGTGGTGATGTAGTGTATATAAGTAATGTATTGGTGGTGTAGTGTATATTAGTAATGTATTGATGGTGATGTAGTGTATATTAATAATGTATTGGTGGTGGTGTAGTGTATATTAGTAATGTATTGGTGGTGATGTAGTGTATATTAGCAATGTATTGGTGGTGATGTAGTGTATATTAGTAATGTATTGGTGGTGATGTAGTGTATATTAATAATGTATTGGTGGTGGTGTAGTGTATATTAGTAATGTATTGGTGGTGATGTAGTGTATATTAATAATGTATTGGTGGTGGTGTAGTGTATATTAATAATGTATTGGTGGTGGTGTAGTGTATATTAGTAATGTATTGGTGGTGGTTTAGTGTATATTAGTAATGTATTGGTGGTGATGTAGTGTATATTAATAATGTATTGGTGGTGGTGTAGTGTATATTAATAATGTATTGGTGGTGGTGTAGTGTATATTAGTAATGTATTGTGGTGGTGATGTAGTGTATATTAACCTTTTGTTGGTGGTGGTGTAGTGTATGTGTGTGTGTATTGTTGGTGATGTAGTGTATATTAATAATGTATTGGTGGTGATGTAGTGTATATTAATAATGTATTGGTGGTGGTGTAGTGTATATTAATAATGTATTGAGTGGTGAACCTTGGTATATATTAATAATGTATTGGTGGTGGTATATGAGTGTATATTAGTAATGTATTATTGGTGGTGTAGTGTATATTAATAATGTATTGGTGGTGTAGTGTATATTAATAATGTGATGGTGGTACAATTATGAGTGTATATTAATAATGTATTGGTGGTGATGTAGTGTATATTAGTAATGTATTGGTGGTGGTGTAGTGTATATTAATAATGTATTGGTGGTGGTGTAGTGTATATTAATAATGTATTGGTAGTGGTGTAGTGTATATTAATAATGTATTGGTGGTGATGTAGTGTATATTAGTAATGTATTGGTGGTGGTGTAGTGTATATTAGTAATGTATTGGTGGTGGTGTAGTGTATATTAATAATGTATTGGTGGTGGTGTAGTGTATATTAATAATGTATTGGTGGTGATGTAGTGTATATTAATAATGTATTGGTGGTGGTGTAGTGTATATTAGTAATGTATTGGTGGTGGTGTAGTGTATATTAATAATGTATTGGTGGTGGTGTAGTGTATATTAATAATGTATTGGTGGTGGTGTAGCGTATATTAGTAATGTATTGGTGGTGGTGTAGTGTATATTAGTAATGTATTGGTGGTGGTGTAGTGTATATTAGTAATGTATTGGTGGTGGTGTAGTGTATATTAGTAATGTATTGGTGGTGGTGTAGTGTATATTAATAATGTATTGGTGGTGATGTAGTGTATATTAATAATGTATTGGTGGTGGTGTAGTGTATATTAGTAATGTA
>NW_024752299.1:0-43000 GCF_018991925.1 Homarus americanus
CCAGGTACCTCTGTCACTAACAGGTGCAACTCTGACCTCCCATTTTCAAGATTTTCCCAGGTACACTCAGACACTCCCAGTTGCACCTCTGACACTTCGAGGTACACCTCCTGGCCTTCCAGAGTACCTCTGGCCTCCATTGCCAGCTTTTCCCCAGGGTGCCTCTGACACTCGAGGTGGTCCTCTGGGCTCCAGGTGCTCACTCTGACATCTGCACCTCTGACACTCCCAGGTACACCTCTGGCCTCCCAGGTATCCTCTGACACTCCCAGGTGCCTGTGACTGCTCAGGTACACCGCTGACACTGCCAGGTACACCTCAGACACTGAGAGGTACACCTCAGACACTCCCAGGTACCTTTTGCTCTGGGTACAGCTCAGCCTCCAGGTACACCTCAGACCTCCCAGTGCCTCAGCCTCCCAGGTACACCTCTGGCCGCCAGAGTACCTCCAGACACTCCCAGGTTGCACCTCCCAGCCTCCCAGCCACCCCTCTGGCTCCCAGGTACCTCGGGCACTCCCATGCCTCTGGCCTGCCAGGTGCACCTCTGACACTGGCAGGTACCTCTGACACTCGCAGGTACACCTCTGGCCCACCAGGTGCACCTCCGATGCTCCCAAGTGCCTCTGACACTCCCGGTACACCTCAGACTGCTCCCATGTGCACCTCTGTACTGCCAGGTACACCACTGACACTGGCCTCTGACCTCCAGGTGCCTCTGACACACAGGATCCACCTCCGATACTTCCCAGGTACACCCCTGACACTCCCAGGTGTCTGACTGCTCTGGGTGCCCCTCAGACCTCCCAGGTACACCTCACACACTCCCAGGAACTGCAGGCTTTCAGGTACACCTCCTGACTTCCAGGTGCCACCTCTGACCTCCCAGGTTTTAATGGCACTCCAGGTACTCCACCCAACCTCCCAGTTACACCTCCTGCAACCTCCCAGGTGCCTCTACAGGCACTCCCAGGTACTCCTCTGATGTTCCAGTGCTCCTCCTGACCTCCCGGTGCACCTCCCAGGCACTCCCAGGTGCCTCTGACCTCCCAGGTGCCCACCTCTGGGCACACCCAGGCTGCTCAAATCCTCCAGGTGCGTCTGTGCTCTGGTGTGACGCTCTGGGTACACCCCACCAGCTCCCCAGGTGCCTCTCCTGACACTCCCTAGTGCACTCAGGACACTCCAGGGTACCGTTTCTGGGCCTTTGGTGCCACCTCAGACACTCCCAGGTACACCACTGACACTCCCAGGAAAACCCCACAGGCAATCCCAGGGCACCACCCCTGACACTCTGGGTACCACCTCAGACACTGGGTACACATCTGACACGTTGAGGGTACACCTCTGACACTTCCAGGTACACCTTTGACCTTCAGGTGGAAGCCTCAGACACTCCCAGGTGCACCTCTGACACTCCAGGTACACACTCTGACACTCCTGGTGCCTACTGACACTCCAGGTAAACCACTGACCTCCGAGTACCTCTGGCACTCCCAGGCACCTCTGGCCCCAGGGACAACTCTGACACACCCTGGTACACACACCAACACCCCAGGTACACCACCCGAGCACTCCCTAGGTGCACCTCAGACACTCCCAGGTACACCAATGATACTCCAGGTACACCACTGACACTCCCAGGTACACCTCCTGACACTTCAGTACACCTCTGACACTCCTAGGTACACCTCTGATGTCCCAGGTACTCCTCTAACACTCCCAGGTACACCTCAGACACTCCCAGGTACACCTCTGACACTCCCAGGTACACCTCTGACACTCCCTAGGTACTGTGGGCCTCCCAGGTACACCTCTGGCCTCTTAGGTACACCTCAGGGCTGCTCCCAGGCACATTTCTGACACTTCCAGGTACACCTCAGGTACTCTCAGGTACACCACTGACCTCCCAGGTACACCCCCCTGACACTCCCAGGTACACCACTGACATCCCAGGTACCTCTAAACTCCCAGGTACACCTCCCTGACACTTCGGTGCACCTCCTGACACCCCAGGTCACGCCATTGCCTCCCAGGTACACCCCTGATGCTCCCCAGGTACCTCTGACCTCCCAGGTACACCATTGACACTCCCAGTTGCACCTCCCAACACTCCCCGTTGCACCCCTGGCCTCCCAGGTACCTCTGACCTCCCAGGTACACCTCTGGCTTTCTGGGTACACCTCCGACACTGGCAGGTACACCTCTGTTTCCCGCTCCCAGGTACGCCTATGACACACCCAGGTACCTCGTACTCCCCAGGTACATATGTGACACTCCCAGTTACACATTGACCTCCCAGGTACACCCCTGGCCACTCCCAGGTACACCTCCTGACACTTCCAGTGCACGTCAGACGCTCCCAGGTACCTCAGACACTCCCAGGTGCCACCTCACACACACTCCCAGGTACCTCTGACACTCCCAGGTACACCTCTGATACTCCCCAGGTATACCTCTGACAGTCCAGTACACCCCTGACCTCCCAGGTACACATCTGCCCTCCAGGTACATCTCTGGCCTCCCGGATTACACCACCAGACACTCCCAGGTACACCTCACAGCCTCCCAGGTACTCCTCATACACTCCCGGGCACCTGGAGACATTCCCAGGTACACACTCCTGACACTCCCAGGTTCACCACTGACACTCCCAGGTACACCTCTGGCACTCCCAGGTACCTCCAGACACTCCCAGGTACACCACATTCCAGATACACCTCCTGACCTCCCCCGGTGCCGCCTCTTCAAGTGCTCCCAGGTAGCCATCTGACACTCCCAGGTACACCACTTCGGCACTCCCAGGTACACCTCCTGACACTCCCCAAGTATACACCCTTAGGCTCCCAGGTACACCTCCGACACTCCCAGGTACACCTCAGACTTGCTCCCAGGGTACACCTCTGACACTGCCAGGTACATCTCTGACCTGCCAGGTACCTCGACACTCCCAGATACACACCGCCGATACTCTGAACACCCCTGACACTCCAGGTACCACCATTATTGAAATCCAAGGGTACACCCCCCCAGCCTCCCAGGTGCACCTCGACACTCCCCAGGTACACCTTTGACTCTCCCAGTTACACCTCCGACACTCCCAGTTACACCCTGACACTCCCAGGTACCTCCTGATGCTCCCAGGCACCTTTGACACCTACCAGGTACACCTCTGACACAGCAGGTTCACCTCGCTCCATTTTCAATTTTACCCAAGGTACACCTCCGATACTCCCAAGTACATCTCTGGCCTCCCGGATTACCCTTCCTGACACTCCCAGGTACACCCCAGCCTCCCAGGTACCTCCTGACACTCTGGGTACACCTCAGACACTCCCAGGTACAGCCCCTACAGCACTTCCAGGTACCTCAGAGCCTCCCAGGTACACCACCAACCTCCCAGGTACACCTGACACTCCCAGGTGCACCACTGACACTCCCAGGTACACCTCAGACACTCCCCAGTTACACCTCTGACACTTGGTACCCTCTGACACTTCCAGGTACCTCTGACACTCCCAGGTACACCAATGACACTGGGTACCTCCGGCCTCGAGTAGTCCTCTGAAGCTCAGGTACTCCTCTGACGCTCCCAGGTACACCTCTGGCCTCCCAGGTACACCTCTGACACTCCCAAGTACCCCTCTGACTCTCCCAGGTACCATGACACTCCCAGGTACACCGCCCCGGCCTGCCAGGTACCTCAGACACTAACAGGTACCCTCAGCCACTCCCAGGTACACCTCTGTCACTCCCAAATTTCGCCTCTGGCCTTGCTCCCAGGGTACCTCAGACACTCCCAGGTACACCTCAGACACTCCAGTTGCTCTGACACTTCAGTGCACCTCAAACTTGCTTCAAGTACCTCCCCTGACACTCCAGGTGCCTGTGACACTACCAGGTACACCTCTGACACTCCGAGGTAGTCCTCTGGAAGCCTCCCAGGTACTCCTCTGACGCTCCCAGGTGCACACCTCTGACACTCCCAGGTACACCTCTGACACTCCCAGGTATCCCTCTGACTCTCCCATTGCCTTGACACTCTGAGTACACCACGCTGACACTGCCAGGTATCTCAGACACTGACAGGTACACCTCAAGACACTCCCAGGTACCTCAGACACTTCCAGTTGCACCTCGGCACTCCCAAGTACACCTCTGGCCTCCCAGGAGCCACACCTCAGACACTCCATGTACACCTCTGGCCTGCCAGGTACACCTCTGACACTGGCAGGTACACCTCGACACTCGCAGGTACACGTCCAGCACACCCAGGTACACCTCCGATACTCCCAAGTGCCCTCTGACACTCCAGGTTACCCTCAGACACTCCCATGTACACCTCTGACACTGCCAGGTACACCACTGACACTGGCAGGTGGTGCACCTCTGACCTCCCAGGTACACCTCCCTGACCCCACACCCAGGTCCACCTCCGAAATGCTTCCAGGTACACCCCTGACACTCCCAGGTGCATCTCTGAGCACTCCAGTACCTCAGACTGCTGGGTACACCTCAGACACTCCCGGAACTTTCTGGGAAACTTCCAGGTACACCTCTGACACTTCCAGAGTACACCTCCTGGCCTCCCCGTTTTCAGCGGCCTCCCAGGTGCTCCACCCAACCTCCCAGTTAGACCCCTCCTGACCTCCCAGGTACCTCTGACCTCCCAGGTACTCCTCTGATGTTCCCAGAGTACTCCTCTGACACTCCCAGAGTACACCTCCAAACCCTCCCAGGTACACCTCCTGGCCTCCCAGGCACACCTCCTGACACACCCAAGGTACACCTCCGATACTCCCAGGTACATCTCTGACCACTCTGGATTACACGCTGACACTCCCAGGTACACCCCTGACACTCCCAGGTACACCTCTGACACTCCTAGGTACACCTCAGACACTCAGGTACATTTCTGACACTCAGGTACCTCCAGACACTCCCAGGTACACCACCCCAGCACTCCAAGGGTAAACCCTGAGTAATCCCAGGTACACCACCTGACACTCCCCAGGTACACCTCAGACACTCCCAGGTACACATCTGACGTCGAGGTACACCTCTGGACTTCTTCAGGTACACCTCTGACACTTCCAGGTACCTCAGACACTCCCAGGTGCACCTCTGACACTCCAGGTACACCTCTGACCTCCCTGGTACGCACCTGACACTCCCAGGTACACCACTGAGCCTCCCAGGTACACCTCTGGCACTCCCAGGTACACCTCTACACACCCCAGGTACAACTCTGACCTCCCTGGTACCTGACCTCCCAGGTACACCACTGACCTCCTAGGTACCTCTGGCACTCCCAGGTACAACTCCGACACTCCCAGGTACAACTCTGACCTCCCAGGTACCTCAGACACTCCCAGGTACACCTCTGACACTCCCAGGTACATCAGACACTCCCAGTTGCACCTCTGACCTCCCAAGTACACCTCTGACCTCCCAGGTACCTCAGACACTCCCATGTACACCTCTGACACTGGCAGGTACACCTCTGACACTCCCAGGTACACCTCTGACACACCCAGGTACACCTCCGATACTCCCAAGTACCTCTGACCTCCCAGGTACACCTCAGACACTCCCATGCACCTCTGACACTGCCAGGTACACCACTGACACTACCAGGTACCTCTGACACTCCCAGGTACACCTCTGACACACCCAGGTACACCTCCGATGCTTCCAGGTACACCAGCCTCCAGGTACTCACTGACCTCCCAGTTACACCTCTGACACTCCCAGGTACACCTCTGACCTCCCAGGTACTCCTCTGATGCTCCCAGGTACTCCTCTGACACTCTCAGGTACGTCAGACACTCCCAGGTACCTCTGACCTCCCAGGTACACCTCTGACCTCCCAGGTACACCCCTGACACTCCCAGGTACACCTCCGACACTCCCAGGTACACCAATGACGCTCCAGGTACACCTCTGACACTCCAGGTACTCCACTGACACTCCCTGTTACACCCCTATCACTCCCAGGTACACCTCTGACACTCCCAGATACACCTCAGACACTCCCAGATACACCTCTGACACTCCCAGGTAAACCAACTGACATTCCCAGGTACACCCCTGACACTCCCAGGAATACCTCCGACACTCCCAGCTACACCTCTGACACTTCCAGGTACACCTCTGACACTTCCAGGTACACCTCTGACACTCCCAGGTACTCCTCTGACACTCCCAAGTACACCTCAGACACTCACAGTTACACCTCTTACACTCCCAGATACACCTCAGACACTCCCAGATACACCTCTGACACTCCCAGGTAAACCCCTGACACTTCCATGTACACCTCTGACACTCCCAGGTACACCTCTGACACTCCCAGGTACACCTCAGACATTCCAGGTACACCTCTGACACTGCCAGGTACACCTCTGACACTGGCAGGTACACCTCTAACACTCCCAGATACACCTCCGATACTCCCAAGTACACCTCTGACACTCCCATGAACAACAATGACACTCCCAGATACACCTCAGACACTCCCAGGTACACCTCTGATACTCCCAGGTATACCCTTGACACTCCCAGGTACGCCGCTGACACTCCCAGGTACACCGCTGACACTGCCAGGTACACCTCTGTCACTCCATGTACACCTCAGACACTCACAGTTTCGCCTCCGACACTCCCAGTTACACCTCCTCCAACACTCCCAGTTACACCCCTGACACTTCCAGGTACACCCCTGACACTCCCTGGTACACCTCTGCCACTCCCAGGTACACCTCTAACACTTCCAGGTACACCTCTGACACTTCCAGGTACACCTCTGACACTCCCAGGTACACCAATGACACTACGAGGTACACCTCTGACACTCCGAGGTAGTCCTCTGAAGCTCCCAGGTACTCCTCTGACGCTCCCAGGTACACCTCTGACACTCCCAGGTACACCTCTGACACTCCCAGGTACCCCTCTGACTCTCCCAAGTACACCGCTGACACTCCCAAGCACACCGCTGACACTGCCAGGTACACCTCAGACACTGACAGGTACACCTCAGACACTCCCAGGTACACCTCTGACACTGACCAGGTACACCTCAAGCACTGACACCTCTGACACTCAGTTACACCCCTGACACTTCCAGGTACACCTAACCGCCTCCCAAATTTTTCCCAAAGCACTCCCAGGTACCTGGCACTCCATGTACACCTCAGACACTCCCAGGTACACCTCAGACACTCCCATGTACACCTCAGACACTCCCAGGTACACCACTGACACTCCCAGGTGCACCTCAGACACTCCCAGGTACACATCAGCACCCAGGTACACCTCCGATACTCCCAAGTACACCTCGACACCTCCCAGGTACACCTCAGACACTCCCATGTACTCGACACTGCCAGGTACACCACTGACACTGGCAGGTACTGACACTCCCAGGTACACCTCTGACACACCAGGTCCACCTCCGATACTTCCAGGCACCCTGACCTCCCAGGTGCATCTCTGACCTCCCAGGTACACCTCCAGACACTCCCAGGTACACCTCAGACACTCCCAGGAACTTTCCCAGAACTTCCAGGTACACCTCTGACACTTCCAGGTACACCTCTGACACTCCCAGGTACAATGAAACTCCCAGGTACTCACCTGACACTCCCAGTTACACCTCTGACACTCCCAGGTACACCTCTGACCTCCAGGTACTCCTCTGATGTTCAGGTACTCCTCGACACTCTAGGTACACGTCGAACACTCCCAGGCACCTCAGACACTCCCAGGTACACCTCGACACTCCCAGGTACACTGACACACCCAGGTACACCTCCGATACTCCCAGGTACATCTCTGACCTCCCAGTTACACCCTGACCTCCCAGGTACACCCCTGACCTCCCAGGTACACCTCTGACACTCCTAGGTACACCTCAGACACTCCCAGGTACGTTCTGACACTTCCAGGTACACCTCAGACACTCCCAGGTACACCACTGACACTCCAGGTGCACACCTGATGCTCCCAGGTACACCACCCCAACCTCCCAGGTACACCTCTGACACCCCCAGGTACAACTCTGACCTCCCTGGTACCACACCTGACACTCCCGGTCACACCCTGAGCACTCCTAGGTACACCTCTGGCACTCCCAGGTAACTCCGACACTCCCAGGTACAACTCGGCCTCCCAGGCACCTCAGACACTCCCAGGTACACCTCTGACCTCCCAGGTACACATCAGACACTCCCAGTTGCACCTCTGACACCCAGTACCTCCTGGCCTCCCACCTCAGACACTCCCAGGCACCTCCCCAGCACTCCCAGGTACCTCTGACACACCAGGTACACCTCCCGATACTCAAGTACACCTCTGACACTTCCAGGTACACCTCCAGACACTCCCATGTGCACCTCTGACCTGCCAGGTACACCACTGACACTGGTACACTGACACTCCCAGGTACACCTCTGACACACCCAGGTACACCTCCGATACTTCCAGGTACCTGTGCACTCCAGGTGCTCACCCCAGCACTCCAGTTACCTCTGCCTCCAAGGTACACCTCCTGACACTCCAGGTGCCTCCTCATGCTCCCAGGTACTCCTCTGACACTCAGGTACACCAGACACCAGGTACACCTCTGACACTCCCGGTACACCTCTGACACTCCCAGGTACACCCCTGACACTCCCAGGTACACCTCCGACACTCCCAGGTACCAATGACCTCCCAGGTACACCTCTGACCTCCCAGGTACCTCTGACACTCCTGGTACACCTGACCTCCCAGGTACACCACTGACACTCCTAGGTGCACCTCAGACACTCCCAGGTACACCAATGACACTCCCAGGTACACCCGACCTCCCAGGTACACCACTGACACTCCCAGGTACACCTCATAAACTCCCAGATACACCTCTGACACTTCAGCCCCCTCGACACTTCCAGGTACACCTCTGACACTCCAGTACCTCTGACACTCCCCAAGCACCTTGACACTCCCAGTTACCTCCAACACTCCCAGTTACACCCTTGACACTCCCAGGTACACCTCTGACACTCCCAGGTACACCTCTGACACTACCAGGTACACCTCTGACACTGGCAGGGACACCTCTGACACTCCAGGTACACCTCTGACACCAGGTACACCTCCGATACTCCCAGGTACATCTCTGACACTCCCAGTTACGCCTCAGGTACTGACCTCCCAGGTACACCTCAGACACTCCAGGTACACCACTGACACTCCAGGTACACCTCTGGCACTCCCAGGTACCTCTGACACTCCCAGGTACACCCCTGACAATCCCAGGTACACCCTGACACTCCCAGGTACCTCTGACACTCCCAGGTACACCTTTGACACTCCCACCTCCGACCTCCCAGGCACCACCCAGCGCTCCCAGGTACTCTCTGGCACTCAGGTACACGTCAGACCTCCCAGGTACCTCAGACACTCCCAGTTGCACCTCTGACACTCCCAAGTACACCTCTGACACTCCAGGTACACCTCAGACACTCCCATCACACCTCTGACACTGCCAGGTACCTCTGACACTGGCAGGTACCTCTGACACTCACGGGTACCTCCTGACACACCAGGTACACCTCCGATACTCCCCAAGTGCACCTCTGACCTCCCAGGTACACCTCTGACACACCCAGGTCCCTCCCGTACTTCCAGGTACCCCTGCCTCCCAGGTGCATCTCTGACCTCCCAGGTACACCTCAGACACTCCCAGGTACCTCAGACACTCCCATGCACCTCCAGACCTCCCAGGAACCTTCGAAACTTCCAGGTACACCTCTGACACTTCCAGGTACACCTCTGACACTCCCAGGTACACCAATGACACTCCCAGGCTCCACGACACTCCCGGTTACCTCTGACACTCCCAGGTACCTCGACACTCCCAGGTACTCCTCTGATGCTCCAGGTACTCCTCTGACACTCCTCAGGTACGTCAGACACTCCCAGTGCACCTCTGACACTCCCAGGCCACCTCTGACACTCCAGGTACACCTCAAACCTGGACCTCCGATACTCCCAGCTACATCTCTGACACTCCCAGTTACACCATGACACTCCCAGGTACACCCCTGACCTCCCAGGTACCTCTGACACTCCTAGGTACCTCAGACACTCCCAGGTACATTCTGACACTTCCAGGCACCCAGACACTCCCAGGCACTCCACTGACACCCAGGTTACACCTCTGACACTCCCAGGTACACCTCTGACACTCAGGTACCTCTGATGTTCCCAGGCACCTCTGACACTCTCAGGTACACTCGACACGCTCGACACTGGCACACCTCTGACACTTGCACACCTCTGACACACCCAGGTACACCTCCGATACTCCCAGGTATCTCTGACACTCTGCAGTCACACCGCTGACACTCCCAGGCACACCCCTGACACTCCCAGGCACCTCTGACACTCCTAGGCACACCCCTAGACACCCCCAGGCACATTTCTGACACTTCCAGGCACACCTCAGACACTCCCAGGCACACCACTGACACTCCCAGGCAAACCCCTGATACTCCCAGGCACACCACTGACACCCCAGGCACACCTCAGACACTCCCAGGTACACACTCGACACGCCGAGGCACACCTCTGACACTCCAGGTACACCTCTGACACTCCAGGTACACCTCAGACACTCCCAGGTGCACCTCTGACACCAGGGCACATCTGACACTCCCTGCAAGCACCTGACACCCCAGGCACAACACTGACACTCCCAGGTACACCTCTGGCACTCCCAGGTACACCTCTGACAACCCCAGGTACAACTCTGACACTCCCTGGCACACACCTGACACTCCCAGGTACACCACTGACACTCCCAGGTACACCTCTGGCACTCCCAGGTACAACCCGACACTCCCAGGTACAACCCTGACACTCCCAGGTACACCCCAGACACTCCCAGGCACACCTCTGACACTCCCAGGAACACATCAGACACCCCAGTTGCACTCTGACAATCCCAAGCACACCTCTGACACCCCAGGTACACCTCAGACACCCCATGTACACCTCTGACACGGCAGGCACACCCTGACACTCCCAGGTACACCTCTGACACACCCAGGTACACCTCCGATACTCCAGGTACACCAATGACACCTCCCAGGCACTCCACTGACACTCCCAGTTACACCTCTGACACTCCCAGGTACACCTCTGACACTCCCAGGTACTCCCCTCTGATGCTCCCCAGGCACCTCACACTCCCAGGCACGTCAGACATTCCCAGGTACACCTCTGACACTCCCAGGTACACCTCTGACACTCCCAGGTACACCCCTGACACTCCCAGGTACACCTCCGACACTCCCAGGTACACCAATGACACTCCCAGGTACACCTCTGACACTCCCAGGTACACCTCTGACACTCCCTGGTACGCACCTGACACTCCCAGGTACACCACTGACACTCCTAGGTGCACCTCAGACACTCCCAGGTACACCAATGACACTCCCAGGTACACCACGACACCCCAGGCACACTCTGACACCTCCCGGTACACCTCCTGACACTCCTGCACACCCTGATGCCCCAGGCACTCCCAACACCCCAGGCACACCCCAGACACTCCCAGGCACACCCTGACACTCCCAGGCACACCTCTGACACTCCTAAGCACACCTCAGACACTCCCAGGCACACCTCTGACACTCTTAGGTACACCTCAGACACTCCCAGGCACATTCTGACACTTCCAGGTACACCTCAGACACTCCCAGGTACACCTCAGACACTCCCCAGAACTTTCTGAAACTCCAGGTACACCTCTGACACTCCCAGGCACACCTCTGACACCCCAGGTACACCACACACTCCCAGGCACACCGACACCCCATACACCTCTGACACTGCCAGGCATCTCTGACACTGCCAGCCACACCCCTGACACCCCAGGTACACCTCTGACACCCCAGGCACACCTTGACACCCCACTCCGACACTCCCCAGGCACACCTTGACACACCCAGGCACACTCGATACTCCCAGGCACACCTCTGACACTCCCAGGCACACCGCTGACACTCCCAGGTACACCCCTGACACTCCCAGGCACACCTCTGACACTCCCAGGCACACCTCCTGTCATTCCCAGGTACACCTCTGACACTCCCAGGCACACCACTGACACTCCTAGGTGCACTCCTCAGACACTCCCCAGGCACACCAATGACACCCCAGGCACACCTCTGACACCCCAGGCACACCTCTGACACTCCAGGCACACCTCTGACACCCCAGGCACACCCCCACAGCTCCCCAGTCACTCCTCTGACACCCCAGGCACACCTCAGACACTCCCAGGCACACCTCTGACACTGGCACACCTCAGACACTCCCAGGTACACCACTGACACCCCAGGTACACCCCTGACACCCCAGGCACACCACCAACACCCCAGGTACACCTCAGACACCCCAGGCACACCCCTGACACTCCCAGGCACACCTCTGACACTTCCAGGTACACCTCTGACACCCCAGGCACACCCCTGACACTCCCAGGCACACCTCTGACACTTCGAGGTACACCTCCTGACACTCCCAGGCACACCTCTGACACTCCCAGGTACACCTCCGATACTCCCAGGTACATCTCTGACACTCCCAGTTACACCGCTGACACTCCCAGGTACACCCCTGACACTCCCCAGGCACACCTCTGCACACGCTCAGACACTCCAGGTACACCTCCGATACCCCCAGGCACATCTCTGACACTCCCAGTTACACCGCTGACACTCCCAGGCACACCCTGACACTCCCAGGTACATCTCTGACACTCCAGTCACACCCCTGACACTCCCCAGGCACACCCCTGACACTCCCAGGCACACCCCTGACACTCCTAGGCACACCCCTGACACTCCCAGGTACACTCTGACACCTCCAGGTACACCTCAGACACTCCAGGCACACCTCCGACACTCCCAGGCACATCTCTGACACTCCCAGGTACACCGCTGACACTCCCCAGCACACCCCTGACACCCCAGGCACACCCTGACACCCCAGGCACACCACTGACACCCCAGGTGCACCCCCAGACACTCCCAGGTACACCTCTGACACTTCCAGGTACACCTCTGACACTTCCAGGCACACCTCTGACACTCCCAGGCACACCATGACACTACCAGGCACACCCTGACACCTGAGGCAGTCCCTGACACTCCCAGGTACTCTGACGCTCCCAGGCACACCTCTGACACTCCCAGGTACACCTCTGACACTCCCAGGCACCTCTGACTCCCCAGGTACACCTCTGACACTCCCAGGCACACCTCTGACACTGCCAGGCACACCACTGACACTGCCAGGTACACCTCAGACACCCCAGGTACCCCTCTGTCACCCCAGGTACAACCTGACACCCCAGGCACACCTCAGACACTCTGCACACCAGACACCCCCAGGCACACCTCAGACACCCCAGGTGCACCTCTGACACTCCCAGGTACACCCTGACACTCCCTGAACGCACTCCGACACCCCAGGCCACCACTGACACTCCCAGGTACACCCCTGACACTTCCAGGCACACCTCTGACACTCCTAGGTACACCTCTGACACTCCCAGGTACACCTCCGACACCCCAGGTACACCACTGACACTCCCAGGACACACCTCTGACACTCCCAGGCACACCTCAGACACCCCAGGCACACCTCTGACACTCCCAGGCACACCTCCTGACACTCCCAGGCACACCTCTATCACTCCCTGGTACATCACTGACACCCCAGGCACACCCTGACACTCTCTGGCCTCCTCTGACACCCCAGGTACACCTCAGACACTTCTAGGTACCCTCTGACACTCCCGGACACACCTCTGACACTCCCAGGCACACCTCTGACACTCCCAGGCACACCTCTGACACCCCAGGTACAACTCTGACACCCCCAGGTACACCACTGACATCCCCAGGCACACCTCTGACACTCCCAGGTAAACGTCCATCACTCCCCAGATACACCTCTGATACTCCCCAGGCACACCTTTATGACTCCCCAGGTACACCTCTGACACTCCCATGCACACCTCTGACACTGCCAGGTACACCTCTGACACTTCCAGGTACACCTCTGACATTCCCAGGCACACCCTCTGACACTCCCAGGTCCACCTCTGACACTCCCCAGGCACACCACTGACACCCCAGGTACATCTCTGACACCCCAGGTACACCCCGACACCCCAGGTACCCTCTGACTCTCCCAGGTACACCGCTGACACTCCAGGTACACTGCTGACACTGCCAGGTACACCTCAGACACTGACAGGCACACCTCAGATACCCCAGGCACACCTCTGACACTCCCAGGTACAACTCTGACACTCCCAGGTTTTCTCTGACACTCCCAGGTGCACCTCCCTGACACCCCTGGCACATCACTGACACCCCCAGGTACACCTCTTACACTCTCTGGTTCTCCCTCTGACACTCCCCAGGTACACCCCTGAGACACTCCCCACGCACACCTCTGACACCCCAGGCACACCACTGACACCCCAGGCACACCTCAGACACTCCCAGGCACACCTCTGACACGTCGAGGCACACCTCTGACACTTCCAGGCACACCTCTGACACTCCAAGCACACCTCTGACACCCCAGGCGCACTCTGACACTCTGGTGCACCTCCATAACTCCCTGGCACGCACCTCCTGACACCCCAGGCACACCACTTGACACCCCAGGCACACCTCCAAGTAACTTGCACACCCCCCTGACACCCCACAGGCACAACTCTGGACACTCCCTGGCACACACACCTGACACTCCCAGGCACACCACTGACACCCCTAGGCACACCTCTGGACACTCAAAGGCACACCTCAGACACTCCCAGTACACCCCTGACACTCCCCAGGCACACATCAGACACTCCCAAGCACACCCCTCTGACACTCCCAGGCACACCAGACACCCCAGGTGCACCTCTGACACTCCCAGGCACACCTCCCTGACACTCCTGGTACGCACCTGACACTCCCAGGCACACCACTGACACTCCCAGGCACACCTCTGTCACCCCAGGCACACCTCTGACACCCCAGGGACAACCTGACACATCCTGGTACACACCTGACACCCCCAGGCACACCACTGACACACTCCTAGGTGCACCTCAGACAATTCTGCACACCAATGACACTCCCAGGCACACCACTGACCACCCCAGGCACACCCTCTGACACCTCCAGGCACACCTCTGACACCCTAGGCACACCTCTGATGCCCCAGGTGCCCCCAACAACACCTGCACACCCTCAGACACTCCCCAGGCACACCCCCTCTGACACTCCTGTGCACACCTCTGACACCCTAGGCACACCTTAGACACTCCCCAGGTACACCTCTGGACACTCTTAGGCACACCCTGGTGACACCCCAGGCACATTTCTGACACTCCAGGCACACCTCAGACACTCTCAGGCACACCACTGACACCCTGCACACCTGACACCTGAGGCACACCACCGACCAACTTGCGCACCCCTACAAACCCCAGGCACACCCCTGACACTCGAGGCACACCTCTGACACCACAGGCACACCTCCTGACCACCCCCTGCCACACCCCCTGACAATCCAGGCACACCCTCTGACACTCCCCAGGCACACCTCTGGACACTAACAGGTACACCTCTGTGACACTGGCAGGTACACCCTGACACTCCCCAGGTACGCCTCTGACACACCCAGGCACACCTCCTGATACTCCCAGGCACATACATTCACACCCCAGCTACACCCCCTGGACACCCCAGGCACACCCCTGACACCCCAGGCACACCCCTGACACTCCAGGCACACGCCAGACACCCTGTGCACACCCCAGACACTCCCAGGCACACCTCACACACCCCAGGCACCTCCCTGACACTCCCAGGTACACCTCTGATAATTCCCAGGCATACCCCCTGACAGTCCCAAGCACACCCCACACCTGAGTGCACACATCTGCCACCCCAGGCACACATCTCTGACACTCCCCAGTTACACCGCAGACACTCCCACGCACACCCCTGACACCCCAGGCACTTTCACACACTCCCCAGGCACACCTGAGACACCCCAGGCACACCCCTGGACACTCCCCAGGTTCACCACTGACACCCCAGGCACACCTCCTGGCACCCCAGGCACACCCCAGACACCCCAGGCACACCACACACATTCCCAGGCACACCTCTGACACCCCAGGCACACCCTGATACTCCCCCAGCAGGCATACATCTGACAGACCAGGCACACCGCTGACACTCCCCAGTGCACCCCTGACACTCCCCAGGTACACCCCTGAAAACCCAGCCACCTCCGACACTCCCTGGTACACCTCAGACACTCCCAGGCACACCCTGACACTGCTGGTGGCACATCTCTGACACTGCCAGGCACACCTCCACTCCCAGATACACCGCCGATACCACAGGTACACCCCTGACACCTTGGTAAGTACACCATTGACAATCCAAGGTACACCTTGACACCCCAGGCACACCTCTGACACTGCACACCTTGACACTCCCAAAGTCACACCCTCCGACACTCCCAGGCACACTCTCTGACACTACCAGGCACACTCCTGGACACTGGCAGGTTAGGCACACCCCTGACACACACCCAGGCACACCCTGACACTCCTAGGCACACCCCAGACACTCCCAGGCACATTTCGACACTTCCAGGACACCCCAGACACCCCAGGCACACCACTGACACCAGCCACCCCTGACACTCCCAGGCACACCACTGACACTCCCAGGCACACCCTCAGACACTCCCAGGCACACCTCTGACACTTCGAGGTACACCTCTGACACTTCCAGGTACACCTCTGACACCCAGGCACAACCAATGACACTACCAGGCACACCTCTGACACTCCGAGGTCCCTCGAAGCCCCAGGTACTCCTCTGACGCCCCAGGCACCTCTGACACCCCAGGTGACCACTGACACCCCAGGTACCCTCTGACTCTCCCCAGGCACACCGCTGACACTCCCCAGGCACACCGCTGACACTGCCAGGCACACCCCAGACACTGAGACACACCTCTGACACCCCAGGTACACCGCTGACACCCCAGGCCACCCCTGACACTCCCAGGCACCTCTGCACTCTAGGTACACTCTGTCAATTCAGGTGCAACTCTGACACTCCCAGGCCACCACTGACACTAGGTGCACCTCAGACACCCCAGGTGCACCTCTGACACCTCCAGGCACACAACTGACACCCCAGGTACACCTCTGAGCCACCTGACACCCAGTACACCTCTGACACTGGCAGGTACACACCTCTGACACTCCCAGGTACACCTCTGACACACCCAGGTACACCTCCGATACCCCAAGTACACCCCTGACACCCCAGGCACCCTGCACACCCCCAGGTACACCTCTGACACTGCCAGGTACACCACTGACACTGCAGGCACACCTCTGACACCCCAGGCACACCTTACACACCCAGGTCCACCTCCGATACTTCCAGGTACACCCCTGACACTCCCAGGTGCATCTCTGACACGCCCAGGCACACCTCTGACACTCCCAGGCACACCAGACACTCCCAGGAACATTTCTGAAACTTCCAGGTACACTACTGACACTTCCAGGCACACCTCTGACACTCCCAGGTACACCAATGACACTCCCAGGTACCCACTGACACCCCAGTCACACCTCTGACACTCAGGCACACCTCTGACACTCCCAGGCACTCCCTCTGATGCCCCAGGTACTCCTCTGACACTCAGGCACACGTCAGACACTCCCAGGCACACCCCTGACACTCCCAGGCACACTCTGACACCCCAGGTACACCTCTGACACACCCAGGCACACCTCCGATACTCCCAGGCACATCTCTGACACTCCCAGTTACACCGCTGACACTCCCAGGCACACCCCTGACACCACCAGGTACACCTCTGACACTCCTAGGTCAACTTCAGACACTCCCAGGCACATTTCTGAAACTCCAGGTACACCCCAGACACCACCAGGTAAACCACTGACACTCCCAGGCACACCCCAGACACGCCCAGGCCACCTCCTCTGACACTTCGAGGCACACCTCTGACACCCCAGGCACACCTCTGTCATTCCCCAGGTACACCTCTGACACTCCCAGGCACACCACTGACACCCCAGGTGCACCCCAGACACTCCCAGGTACACCAATGACACTCCCCAGGTACACCACTGACACCCCAGGTACACCCCTGACACTTCCAGGCACACCCCAGACACCCCAGGCACACCTCTGACACTTCCAGGCACACCTCAGACACTCCCAGGTGCACCTCTGACACCCCAGGCACACCTCTGACACTCCCTGGCACGCACCTGACACTCCCAGGCCACCACTGACACTCCCCAGGTACACCTCTGGCACCCCCAGGCACACCCCTGACACCCCAGGCACATCTCTGACACCCTGGTACACACCTGACACTCCCAGGTCACACCACTGACACTCCTAGGTACACCCCTGCACTCCCAGGCACCCCCGACACTCCCAGGCACAACCTGACACCCAGGCCACCCCAGACACTCCCAGGCACACCTCTGACACTCCCAGGCACACCTGAGACACTCCCAGTTGCACCTCTGACACCCCAGGTACACCTCTGCACCCAGGCACACCTCAGACACCCCATGCACACCTCTGACACTCCCAGGTACACCTCTGACACTGGCAGGCACACCTCTGACACCCCAGGTACACCTCTGACACACCCAGGTACACCTCCGATACTCCAGCACACCCTGACACTCCAGTTACACCTCAGACACTTATGTACACCCTCTGACACTGCCAGGTACACCACTGACACTGGCAGGCACACCTCTGACTCCCAGGCACACCTCTGACACACCCAGGTACACCTCGATACTTCCAGGCACACCCTGACACTCCCAGGTGCACCTCTGACACTCCCAGGCACACCTCTGACACCCCAGGTACACCTCAGACATCTGGAACATTTCTAAAACTTCCAGGCACACTTGACACTCAGGCACACTTGACACTCCCTGCACCCAATGACACTCCCAGGTACTCCACTGACACTCCCTGGTTACACCTCTGACACCTGAGGCACACCTCTGACACTCATAGGTACCCTCTGATGCCCCAGGCACCTCTGACACTGGCAGGCACCTCTGACACTCCCCAGGTACACCTCTGACACACCCAGGCACACTGATACTCCAGGCACACCTCTGACACTCCCCAGGCACACCCTGACACTCCCAGGCACACCCCTGACACCCCAGGCACACCCCTGACACTCCCAGGCACACCCGACACCCCAGGCACACCCCAGACACTCCAGGCACACCTCTGACACTGCCAGGTACATCTCTGACACAGGCAGGCACACCTCTGGCACTCCCAGGCATACCTCTGACACACCCAGGCACACCGATACTCCCAGGTACACCTCTGACACTCCCAGGTACACCTCAGACACTCCCAGATACACCGCCGATACTCACAGGTACACCCCGACACTCCAGGTGCCACCATTGACAATCCCAGGCACACCGACACCCAGGCACACCCTGACACTCCCAGGTACACCTTGACACCAGTTACACCTCCGACACCCCAGTTACACCTCGTGACACTCCCAGGTGCCACCTCTGACACTCTCAGGTACACCTCTGACACTACCAGGAACACTCTCACACTGCAGGCACACCTCTGACACTCCCCAGGCACACCTCTGACACACCCAGGCACACCTCCATACTCCCAGGCACATCTCTGACACTCCCAGTCACACCACATTACCCCAGGCACACCCTGACACTCCCCAGGCACACCCTCTGACACTTAGGTAAACCTTAGACACTCCAGGTACATTGACACTTCAGGCACACCAGACACCCCAGGCACAGCACTGACACTCCCAGGCACACCCCTGACACTCCCAGGCACACCACTGACACCCGGCACACCTAGACACCCGAGGCACACCTCTGACACTTGAGGTACACCGCACACTTCCAGGTACACCCCTGACACCCTAGTACACCAATGACACTACCAGGCACACCTCTGACACTGAGGTAGTCCTCTGAAGCCCCAGGTACTCCTCTGACGCCCCAGGCACACCTCTGACACCCCAGGCACACCCTGACACTCAGGAACCCCTCTGACTCTCCCCAGGTACACCGCTGACACTCCCCAGGCACACCGCTGACACTGCCAGGCACACCCTCAGACACTGACAGGCACACCCCAGACACCCCAGGCACACCCTCTGTCACCCCAGTAAACCCCTGACACCCCAGGCACACCCCAGACACTCCCAGCCACCCCAGACACCCCAGGCACACCAGACACCCCAGGTGCACCTCTGACACCCCAGGCACACCCCTGACACTCCCCTGGCACGCACCTGACACTCCCAGGCACACCACTGACACCCCAGGCACACCTCTGGCAACCCAGGCACACCTCTGACACCCCCAGGCACAACCTGACACCCTGGCACACCTCTGACACCCCAGGCACACCTAGACACCCCATGCACATCTCTGACACTGCCAGGCACACCTTGACACTGGCAGGCACACCTCTGACACCCCAGGCACACCTCTGACACACCCAGGCCACCCTCCGATACCCCAAACACACCTCTGACACCCCAGGCACACCCCAGACACCCCATGGCACACCTCTGACACTGCCAGGCACACCACCAGACACTCTGCAGGCACACCTCTGACACTCCCGGTACACTCTGACACACCCAGGCACACCTCCGACACTTCCAGGCACACCCCTGACACTCCCAGGTGCATCCTCTGACACCCCAGGTGCAGACCTCTGACACTCCCAGGTACACCTCAGACACCCAGGTGAACATTTCTGAAACTTCCAGGTACACCTCCTCTGACACTTCCAGGTACACCTCTGACACTCCCCAGGCCTCCACACTCCCAGGTACCCACTGACAGTCCCAGGCACACCTCTGACACTCCCCAGGTACACCTCTGACACTCCCAGGTACCTCTGATGCTCCCAGGTACTCCTCTGACACCTCTCAGGCACACGCCAGACACCCCCAGAACACCTCTGACACCCATACACCTTGACACTCCCAGGTACACCCCTGACACTTCCAGGCACACCTCTGACACTCCCAGGCACACCTCTGACACCCCAGGTACTTAACACCCCAGGCACACCCCAGACACCCAGGTACACTCTGACACCCCAGGTACACCTCGACACCTCCAGATACTTCCCAGGCACACCCTCGACACTCCAGGCACACCCCTGACACTGGCACACTTCTGACACTCCCAGGCACACCCCAGACACTCCCAGGCACACCACCGGGACACCCCAGGCACGCCCTGACACTCCCCAGGCACACCCACACGACACCCCAGGCACACCTCATAAAACCCCAGGCACACCTCTGACACTCCGAGGCACACCCCTGACACCCCAGGCACACCTCTGACACCCCAGGTACACCCTCTGACACTCCCTGGCACGCACCTGACACTCCAGGCACACCACTGACACCCTAGGTGCACTCCTCAGTCACTCCCCAGGCCACCAATGACACTCCCCAGGCACACCACTGACACCCAGGCACACCTCTGACACTTCCAGGTACACCTCTGACCTCCCCAGGCAGTATACCTCTGACACCCCAGGCACCCCCTGACACTCCCAGGCACACCACTGACACACCCCAGGTACACCCCTAAACCCCAGGTACACCTCTGACACTCGAGGCACACCTCTGACACTACCAGGGCCACCTCTGACACTGGCAGGTACACCTTGACACTCCCAGGCACACCTTGACACACCCAGGCACACCTCCGACACCCCAGGCACATCTCACACTCCCAGCACCACGCTGACACCCCAGGCACACCCCTGACACCCCAGGTACACCTCTGACACTCCCAGGTACACCTCAGACGCTCCCCAGGCACATTTGACACTTCCAGGTACACCTCAGACACCCAGGCACACCACTGACACTCCCAGGCACACCCCTGACACTCCCAGGCACACCACTGACACTCCCAGGCACACCTCAGACACCCCCAGGCACACCTCTGACACTCGAAGCACACCTCTGACACTTCCAGGCACACCTCTGACACTCCTAGGTACACCAATGACACTACCAGGCACACCTCTCCTGACACTCCGAGGTAGTCCTGAAGCTCCCAGGCACCTCTGACGCTCCCCAGGCACACTCTGACACTCCCAGGTACACCTCTGACACTCCAGGTATACCTCTGACACTCCCAGGCCACCGCTGAAATCCCAGGCACACTCTGACACTGCCAGGCACATCTCTGACACTGCCAGGTACACCTCTGACACTCCCAGACACACCCCTGACAATCCCAGGCACCCCTGACACCCCAGGTACACCTCTGACACTCCCAGGCACACCTTGACACCCCAGCACACCTCCTGACACTCCCAGGCACACCACTGACACTCCCCAGGCACACCTCTGCACTCCCAGGCACACCACTGACACCCCAGGCACACGTCAGACACCCCCAGGCACACCTCAGACACTCCCAGACACCTCTGACACTCCCCAGGCACACCCCTGATACCCCAGGCATCCTCTGACACCCAGGCACACCCCACACACCCCAGGTACACCTCTGACACTCCCAGGCACACCTCTGATACTCCCCAGGCATACCCCTCTGACACTCCCAGGCACACCTCACACACTCCCAGGCACACCTGACATTCCCAGGCACACCCTGACACTCGAGGTTCACGACTGACACTCCCCAGGTACACGTCTGGCACCCCAGGCACACCCCTAGACACTGCACACCTCACACACCCCAGGCACACCTCTGACACTCCCAGGCACACCTCTGATACTCCCAGGCATTTCTCTGACACTCCCCAGTTACACTGCTGACACTCCCAGGTACACCTCTGACACTCCCAGGCACACCCTGAAACTCCCAGGCACACCCCTGAAACTCCCAGGCACACCTCAGACACTCCCACACTGACACCCAGGCACACCTTGACACCCAGCCACACCTCCGACACTCCCAGTCACACCCTGACACTCCCAGGTACACCTCTGACACCCCAGGTACACCTCTGACACTACCAGGCACACCTCTGACACTGCAGGTCCACCTTGACACTCCCCAGGCACACCTCTGACACACCCAGGCACACCTCCGATACTCCCAGGCACATCTCTGACACTCCCAGTTACCCCCTGCTGACACCCCAGGCACCCTGACACCCCAGGCACACCTCTGACACCCCAGGCACACCCCAGACACCCCAGGCACATTTCTGACACTTCCAGGCACACCCCAGACACTCCCAGGCACACCACTGACACTCCCAGCACACCCCTGATACTCCCAGGCACACCACTGACACCCCAGGCACACCTCAGACACTCCCAGGCACACACCTCTGACACTTCGAGGCACAAATTGACATTCAGGCACACCTCTGACACCTCCTAGGCACACCAATGACACTACCAGGCACACCTCTGACACTGAGGTAGTCCTCTGAAGCTCCCAGGTACTCCTCTGACGCTCCCAGGCACACCTCTGACACTCCCCAGGTACACCTCTGACACCCCAGGACACCCTCTGACTCTCCCAGGCACACCGCTGACACCCAGGCACACCGCTGACACCAGGCACACCTCCAGACACTGACAGGCACACTCTAGACACCCCAGGCACACCCCAGACACTCCCTGGCACACCTGACACTGGCAGGCACACTCTGACACCCCAGGCACCCCAGACACTCCCAGCTGCACCTCTGACACCCAGGCACACCTCTGACACTCCCCAGGCACACCCCAGACACTTCCAAAACACCTCTGACACCAGGCACACCCTCTGACACTCCGGCAGGCACACCCCTGACACTCCCCAGGCACACCCCTGACACACCCAGGTACACCTCCTGACACTCCCACACACCTCGACACCCCAGGCACACCCCTCAGACACCCATGTACACCTCAGACACTGCCCAGGTACACCACTGACACCAGCACACCTCTGACACTCCCAGGCACACCCTCTGACACACCCAAGTCACACCTCTGATATCAAGTACACCCTGACACTCCCCAGGTGCATCTCTGACACCCCAGGCACACCCTCTGACACCCCAGGGCACACCCTCAGACACTCCCAGGAACACATCTGAAACCCAGGCACACCTCTGACACTCCAGGTCCACCTCTGACACTCCCAGGCACACCTGACGACACCCCAGGCACTAACTGACACCCCAGTTACAACTCTTGACACTCCCCAGGTGCACTCTAACACCCCAGGTACCTCTGATGCTCCCAGGTACCTCTGACACTCCCCAGGCACACGTCAGACACTCCCAGGAACACCTCTGACACTCCCCAGGCACACCTCTGACACCCCAGGCACACCCCTGACACTCCCAGGCACACCACTGACAATGTACACCCCATAAACCCCAGGCACCTCTGATGCTCCCCAGGTCCCTCTGACACCTTGTGCACACGTCAGACACACCCAGAACACCTCTGACACTCCCCAGGCACACCTTGACACACTCCCAGGCACACCTGACACCCAGGCATACCTCTGACACTCCCAGGCACACCCATGATGCTCCCAGGCACTCCCACACCCCAGTACACCCTCAGACACCCCCAGCACCTCTGACACCCCAGGCACACCCTCTGACACCCCTAGGCACACCCCAGACACTCCCAGGCACACCCCTGACACTCTAGGTACACCCCAGACACTCAGGCACATTTCTGACACACTCTGAGTACACCCCTGACACTCCCAGGCACACCACTGACACTCCCAGGCACGCCCCTGACACTCCAGGCACACCCACTGACACCCCCAGCACACCCCATAAAACCCCAGGCACACCTCTGACACTTGAGGACACCTCTGACACTCCCAGGCACACCTCTGACACCCCAGGCACACCTCTGACACCCTGGCACGCACCTGACACCCCAGGCACACCACTGACAACCCTAGGTGCACCCCAGACACCCCAGGAACACCAATGACACCCCAGGCACACCACTGACACCTCACACACACATTGCATACTTGACACACTCCTAGTATACTTCCGACAATTCCCCAGGCACTCCCACACACACACACACACACACACCCTCCCCAGGCACACCACACACCCACCCACCCTGTACACCCCATAAAACCCCAAGCACACCTCTGACACTTCGAGGCACACCTCTGACACTACCAGGCACACCTCTGACACTGGCAGGCACACCTTGACACTCCCAGGCACACCTCTGACACTCCCAGGCACACCTCCGATACTCCCAGCACATCTCTGACACTCCCAGTCACCCCGCTGACACTCCCAGGCACACCCCTGACACTCCCCAGGCACACCTCTGACACTCCTAGGCACACCTCAGACGCTCCCCACAGGCACATTTCTGACACTTCCAGGCACACCTCAGACACCCCAGGCACACCACTGACACCCCAGGCACCCCTGACACTCCCAGGCACACCACTGACACCCCAGGCACACCTCAGACACCCCAGGCACACCTCTGACACTTCTGAGGTACACCCTGACACTTCCAGGTACACCTCTGACACTCCTAGGTACACCAATGACACTACCAGGTACACCTCTGACACCCGAGGTAGTCCCTCTGAAGCTCCCCAGGTACTCCTCTGACGCTCCCAGGCACACTCTGACACTCCCAGGTACACCTCTGACACTCCCCAGGCACCCCTGACTCTCCCAGTACACTTCTGACACTCCCAGGCACACCTCTGACACTCCCAGGAACACCTCTGACACCCCTGCAGGCACTCTCTGACACCCCAGGCAAACCTCAGACACCCCCAGGTACACCCTGACACTCCCAGGCACACCTCTGATGGCCCCAGGCACCTCTGACACCCCAGGCACACAGACACCCAGGAACACCTCTGACACTCCCAGGCAACCTCTAACACCCCAGGTAAACCCTCAGACACTCCCAGGTCCACCCTCTGACAATCCCAGGTACACCTCTGACACCCTAGGTACACCCCAGACACCCCAGGCACACCTCTGACACTCTGTGTACACCCCAGACACTCCCAGGCACATTTACACTCACCAGGACACCTCAGACACTCCCAGGCACACCACTGACACCCCAGGCACGCCCCTGACACCCCAGGCACACCACTGACACCCCCAGGCACACCCCATAAACCCTGGCACACCCTCTGACACTCGAGGTACACTCTGACACCCAGGTACACCCCTGACACTCCCCAGGCACACACCTCTGACACTCCTGGTACACACCTGACACCCCAGGCACACCACTGACAATCCTAGGCACCCCAGTCACTCCCCAGGCACACCCCTGACACCTGAGGTCATGACTGACACCCAGGCACACGTCTGGCACCCCAGGCACACCTCACACACTCCCCAGGCACACCTCACACACTCCCAGGTACACCTCTGACACCCCAGGCACCTCTGATACTCCCAGGCATTTCTGACACCCAGTTACACCCTGACACCCCAGGCACACCTCTGACACCCCAGGTACACCCCCTGAAACCCCAGGCACACCTCCGAAACCCCAGGTACACCTCAGACACTCCCAGGCACACCTCTGACACTGCCAGGCACACCTCTGACACTCCCAGGCACACCTCCTGACACCCCAGGCACACCTCTGACACTCCCAGTGCCACCCTCTGACACCCTTCAGCCACACCCCTGACACTCCCAGGTACACCTCTGACACTCCCAGGCACACCTCTGACACTACCAGGCACACCTCTGACACTCGCAGGCACACCCTGACACTCCCAGGCACACCTCTGACACACCCCAGGCACACCTCCGATACTCCCAGGCACACTCTGACACTCCCAGTTACCCCGCTGACACCCCAGGCACACCCCTGACACCCCAGCACACCTCTGACACTCCCAGGCACACCACAGACACCTCCCCAGGCACACTTCTGACACTCCCAGGCACACCTCTGACACTCCCAGGCACACCACTGACACTCCTGCACACCCCTGACACTCCTAGGTACACCACTGATACCCCAGGCACACCTCAGTGTAATGAGTGATTGACAGACCAAACCTACAGCCCAGAATTACACATATAACAGCAAGTACACCACAGACCCCGGTACCACCACATCAGATTTGACACACCTCAGGTCAGACCCAAGGACTTGACCTGCCTGCTAATGACGTGGAGCCGGTGACTCACAACCGCACCCAGCCAAGACACCTGGCCAGACCACACCTGCACACAATTATCCAGATCAAACCAGTTTAGTGTTAATTGTTAGAGGTCAGAGCTGGCTGGGCTGACCCCCATATAAAGGCTCACAGTCCTGTCCACAGGCATTCTATATTCGGCATTCGAGATCGATATTCGAGATTCCATTCGGGATTCCATTACGATTATCATTCTGGTTGCTGTCATCTCTCTCCCGTTCGCCGTCACTGGTTCACTACAGAGTCACGCACGTCCTTTCAGGTCGGAGGAGACCTCCGACCGGACCACGGCGTCGCTAGCTACAGACCTTCCCAGAGGAGGTAGCCCAGCCAGCACTCACTGGGCCTACGTCAGGCACACGTGAGTCTTATTCAGAACGTCCTAGGGTGAGTTACCTACTGTGGAAGTGTATTCATTCAGGTGTGTCTGAGAGCTGTGTCAAGTAACGTAAAGCATGATAAATTACCCTCACATAATAGTGATATTAATGTAACCACGCCATTGAGTGTATAAAAAGCAAAAATAAGAGGTGTTTAACAAGTTGTCCCTTAAGAAGTAATATATGTGCATTGACATACGAGACAAGATAAGCGCAGGACGCTGTGCAAATAACATCCAGGCCACGCCAACAAGTTTCCATCTTTACATTCCCATTTCACTACCCTTACTATATTTATATTCTCTCTCATTGAGTTTACCCTCATTACATTGGCGCAGCGAACTATGACGTTAACCCACGCCCCAGCGTCCCCTTGTTATTGCAAGTGACATTAACGAAAACCCATGCCCCCCCCCTGCTAAGCCACAACACCACAAGTTAGTCTCAAAAGTAACAAGAAATTCTGCAGTAGCGTGAAAAGTGTCCTAGTGTAACCTGCCAGCCAAAAATGTCTCGTCGTATGCGCGAACTTTAATAGAAATATGTCCAGTGCTTAACCTAACTTCAGTGTCACCCACATCCGTGCATTCTGCAGCCCAATGCAGCTTGATTGTTGGTCAGTGTTAAATAGCCATTGTGTTTCATGAAAAGTTCGTACTAACTGTTACAACTCAACATGTCTTTAACCTATCCTCCTGTCCTAACCTTACCCCACCCTCCTACCTCCTCCTCCCACCCCCCCCCCACCCCCCCCCAAACCCCCCACCAACCACCCCCCCCCCACCACCCCCAACCACCAACACCCCCCCACCCCCCCCCAACCCCCCCCCCACCCCCCACCCCACCCCACCCCCCCACCACACCACCCCCCAGAGCTGTACCAGCCTGGCTGGGCCTGGCCAGCCTCGCCTCGCCCCGCGCCGCCCTGCCTCGCCCCACCCCGCTCGGGTGACCTCACGTCCTTCTGACCTGCCCCGCCTCGCTTGACCACACTGATTCCCCGTCTTTTGTCCCGTGAGCTGTGTGTTGATGATGATGGTTAATATAAAGTAATATTGCGATGAATGCAGAGCTTCACTCAGTGTATTTTTATGCTATTATGATTTGTGATGTACTCTTTGACGCGCAGTGATAAATGATATTCAGTGTAGTGCGCAGAGCTTCACTCCCCGACCCAGCCTGATGAGAACATTGTCGTGACGGAAATGATAGTTGCCAAACATTGACCTATCGTATAAAGTAAACTTTTTTTTTGCGAATGCACTTCCAACTAATCCATCACCCCTTTAGGATTGTTTCTCTGTCAAATGTCACACACAGTACCACCCATGGCCAGCCGGACGTCAACCACAGTACATACGAGCAGAGAAGAACCAGCATGATGAAAGCAGCGTGATGAATGCAGCTTGATGAAGGCAGCACGAAACCCACCACACACCACGTCACTTCTTTCAAGTCCTCCCTTGGTATAGGATTAAGAAGATTTTATATTTTTCTACTTTAGGAAGTAAGGAGTGTGGAATGGATCGCCACACAACGAACCCTGGTGAGCCCAGCCAGGGAGGGATTCACCACTGTGGAAGGTGTAAGACAGGACGGTCTTTGGTCTCGCCGACACTCACGTACGGAGGGCGAGCCCTGGTCCGCGGAACCTGCCTTACAGTCATCTAAGGAGACGACAGCCCAAACAGTGGACCGGCTTTCATCCCGGCCGGAAAGGGCCGTCGGCAGACGAACAGAAAATCGTCTGGAATATGTTGAAAATGATGATGTTGCAGAGAAGAAATACAGATGGAGCAGAAAAATTCGTCTGGAATATGTTGAAAATGATGATGTTGCAGAGAAGAAATGCAGATGAAGCAGAAAAATTCATCTGGAATATGACGGAAAACGAAGATGTATAAAGAAACTCAGATGGAGCAGAAAAATTCATCTGGAATATGAAAATGAAGATGTATAGAGGAAGAACGCAGATGGGACAGAAAACTCGTCTGGAAGAGTATAGAAACCAGGAGGAAGTGAGAAGAAGTCAGAAGGTGTGGAGAAACGACCTACAAGGTGCGGTATGTGAAGAAAGAAGACAGAAGACAGAAGATGTGCTATGTGAAGAAAGAAGACAGAAGATGTGCTGTCCTGACATCACAAGAAAGCCGATGATGAAGGACCAACCGACTACAGCTGCTGAGCTGCCGCCATCCCCTATTTTTCAGATACCAGCTGGATGGAAGACGTGAGCTATGCCGGACCCAACTAATGTACTGATGTTGTTGATGTATAATAAAAAGATATCAATACCCTAATATGTGAAGTAGGAACATTTTTTGTGTATTTTGAAGTATTTTCTCTGATTTTGTTGATGTTTACTACAAAGAATGTCTTTTTTTTAGTCTCACTTTTTTCTATGAGTTCATTTGATCAATGTCTTGGACTATGAAACACGATGTTGTAGCTATATTACTGACTGAGATGAATTATTATTTTGACATGGGCTGATAAGGAAATGTAACACCTGTTGTTGTTTGTAGAATGTGATTTGCAAGGTTGCCTCGGACACTATGCTACATATGAAGGATTTTTTCATTCTATGTTCACTTGCTATGTTTCCTTTTTCTCCTGGCATAGAAGCTTTGATCTTGGCGGGAGGTATAGTGAGCTTTGTCAGATCAAACTAGCGCCAGTAGAAAAACATACACCTATGAGATTGTTGTTTGTAAATGTGAGACTATGTTATCGCCCCAGGGATTATCTTTGATACCACACGTGATGTTGCTGTCTATATGTGGCATCAGTCTCTGTGATGAAGCTTTGGTCTTGGCGGGAGGTGTAATGAGTGATTGTCAGACCAAACCTTACAGCCCAGAATTATGTCACATATAACAGCAAGTACACCACAGACCTCGTGGTACCACCGCATTCCAGGTTGACACACCTCAGGTCGACCCTAGGGACTTGACCTGGCCCGCTAATGACGTGAGCCGGTGACCTACAACCGCACCTAGCCAAGACACCTGGCCAGGACCACACCTGCACACAATTATCCAGATCAAACCAGTTTAGTGTTAATTGTTAGAGGTCAGAAGCCGGCTGGGCCGACCCCATATAAAGGCCCTACAGTCCCGTCCACGGGCATTCCATATTCGGCATTCGAGATTCCACGGGCATTCCTATTCCATTATCATTATCATTCTGGTTGCTGTCATCTCTCTCCCGTTCGGGTCGTCACTTGGTTCACTAAGCAGAGTCACGCACGTCCCCTCCCCAGGTCGGGAGGGAGACCTCCCGACCGGACCACGGCGTCGCCAGCTAAGCAGACTTTCCCATAGGAGGTAGCCCAGCCAGCACTCACTGGGCCTACGTCAGGGTACACGTGAGTCTTGTCAGAACGTCCTAGGGTGAGTTACCTACTGTGGGAAGTGTATTCATTCAGGTGTGTCCGAGAGTCAGTGTCAAGTAACGTAAAGCATGATGTGTTAGTACCCCGATATAATAGTGATATTAATGTGTCCATGTCATTGAGTGAAGTAATAAATAGTTGTATCAAGAGGTGTTTAACAAGTTGTCCCTTTAAGAAGTAATATATGTGTATTGACATACGAGATAAGATAAGCGTAGTGACGCTGTGCAAATAACATCCAGGCCACGCTACCAAGTTTCCTATCTTTACATTCCTACTCTCTCTACTCCTTCCTATATTTATATTCTTCCTCCTTTTGTGTTTTGTCTCATTACACCAGGTACACCTCTGACACTCCCAGATACACCTCAGACACTCCCAGGTACACCGCTAACACTCCCAGGTAGACCTCTGATACTCCCAGGCATACCTCTGGCACTCCCAGGTACACCGCTGACACTCCCAGGTACACCGCTGACACTGCCAGGTACACCTCTGACACTCCATGTACACCTCAGACACTTCCAGGTACACATCAGACACTCCCAGGTACACCTCAGACACTCCCAGGTACACCTCTGACACTCACAGGTACACCACTGACACTCCCAGGTACACCTCTGGCACTCCCAGGAACACCTCAGACACTCCCAGGTACACCTCAGACACTCCCCGGTACACCTCAGACACTCCCAGTTGCACCTCTGAAACTCCCAGGTACACCTCTGACACTCCCAGGTACACCTCTGACACTCCCAGGTACACCTCTGACCCTCCCAGGTACACCCCAGACCCTCCCAAGTACACCCCTGACACTCCCAGGTACACCACAGACACTGCCAGTTACACCTCAGACACTCTCAGGTACACCTCTGACACTCTTTGGTACTCCTCTGACACTCCGAGGTACACCTCAGACACTCCCAGGTACACCTCAGACACTCCCAGTAACACCTCAGACACTCCCAGGTACAACTCTGACACTCTGAGGTACTCCTCTGACTCTCCCAGGTACTCCTCTGGCGCTCCCAGGTACTCCTCTGACACTCCCAGCTACTCCTCTGACACTCCCAGATACACCTCAGACACTCCCAGGTACACCTCTGACACCCCAAGGTACTCCTCTGACGCTCCCAGGTACACCTCAGAGACTCCCAGGTACACCACAGACACTCCCAGTTGCACCTTTGACATTCCCAGGTACACATTTGACACTCCCAGTTACTCCTCCGACACTCCCAGTTACACCTCAGATACTCCCAGTTGCACCTCTGATGCTCCCAGGTACTCCTCTGACACTCTCAGGTACACTCAGACACTCCCAGGTACACCTCTGACACTCCCAGGTACACCTCTGACACTCCCAGGTGTACCCCTGACACTCCCAGGTACACCACTGACCTCCCAGGTACACCCCATAAACTCCCAGGTACTCCTCTGATGTCCCAGGTACACCTCTGACACTCTCAGTGCCACGTCAGACCTCCCAGGTACACCTCTGACCTCCCAGGTACACCTCTGACCTCCCAGGTACACCCCTGACACTTCAGGTATACCTCTGACCTCCCAGGTACACAGGTGACACTCCCAGGTACACCGCTGACACTGCCAGGTACACCTCAGACACTGCCAGGTACACCTCAAACACTTCCAGGTACACCTCAGACACTCCAAGTTGCACCTCTGACACTCCCAGGCACACCTCTGACACTCCCAGGTACACCTCCGACACTCCCATGTACACCTCTGACACTCCCAGGTACACCTCTCATACTCCCAGGTACACCTCTGACACTTCCAAATACACCTCTGACACTCCCAGGTACACCAATGATACTACCAGGTACACCTCTGACACTCCCAGGTACACCTCCGATACTCACAGGTTTACCTCCGATACTAGCAGGTACACCTCAGACACTCCCTGGTTCACCTTTGACACTTCCAGATACACCTCTGACACTCCCAGGTACACCAAATGATTACTACCAGGTACACCCTGACACCCCAGGCACACCTCGATACGCCCAGGCACACCTGATACTCCCCAGGTACACCCCAGACACCCTGGTACACCTCTGACACTCCCAGGTGCCACCTCTTACACTCCCCTGGTTCTCCTGACACTTGGTAAGTACTAATTCTCAGACACCCCAGGTACATCTCTGACACTCCCAGGTACACCTCTGACACACTCTAGTTACATTCACCGACACTTAGTTACACCCCACTCCCTGGTTCACCTCTGACACTCCCAGGTACACCTCTGATACTCCCAGGTACACCTCTGACACTTCCGGATACACCTCTGACACTCCCAGGTACACCAATCACTCTCCCAAGTACAACTCTGACACTCCCAGGTACACCACTGACACTACCAGGTACTCCTCGGACACTCCCAGGAACACCTCTGACACTCCCAGGTACACCTCTGACACTCCCAGGTACACCGCTGACACTCCCAGGTACACCTCTGACACTCCCAGGTACACCGCTGACACTGCCAGGTACACCTCAGACACTGCCAGGTACACTTCAGACAATCCCAGGTACAGCTCAGACACTCCCAGTTACACCTCTATAACTCCCAGGTGCACCTGTGACACTCCCAAGTGCACCTCTGACACTCCCAGGCACACCTCTGACACTCCCAGGTACACCGCTGCCACTCCCAGTTACACCGCTGACACTGCCAGATACACCTATGACACTCCAGGTACACCCCTGACACTCCCAGTTACACCCCTGACAATCCCAGGTACACCTCAGGCACTCACAGGTACACCTCTGACACTTCCAGGTACACCCCTGACACTTCCAGGTACACCCCTGACACTTCCAGGTACACCTCTGACACTTCCAGATACACCTCTGACACTCCAAGGTACACCTCTGACACTCCGAGGTACACCTCTGATACGCCCAGGTATACCTCTGACACTCCCAGGTACACCGCTGACACTCCCAGGTACACCGCTGACAGTGCAAGATACACCTCTGACATTCCATGTACACCTCCGACACTTCCAGGTAGACCTAAGACACTCCCAGGTACACCTCAGACACTCCCAGGTACACCTCTGACACTGCCAGGTACACCTCTGACACTCCCAGGTACTCCTTTGACGCTCCCAGGTACTCCTCCGACATTCCCAGGAACACCTCTGACACTCCCAGGTACACCTCTGTCACTCCGAGGTACACCTCAGACACTGCCAGGTACACCTCAGACACTACCAGGTACACCTCAGACACTCCCAGGTACAGCTCAGACACTACCAGGTACACCTTAGACACTCCTAGGTACACCTCAGGCATTTCCAAGTACACCTCTGACACTTTCAGGTACACCCCTGACACTTCCAGGTACACCCCTGACACTTGCAGGTACACCTCTGACACTCCCAGGTACACCAATGACACTCCCAGGTACACCACTGACACTCCCAGGTACACCTCTGACACTCCCAGGTACACCACTGACACTCCCAGGTACACCGCTGACACTGCAAGACACACCTCTGACATTTCATGTACACCTCAGACACTTCCAGGTACACCTCAGACACTCCCAGGAACACCTCAGACACTCCCAGGTACACCTCTGACACTCCCAGGTAAACCTCTGACACTCCCAGGAACTCCTTTGACGCTCCCAGGTACTCCTCCGACACTCCCAGGAACACCTCTGACACTCCCAGGTACACCTCTGACACTCCCAGGTACACCTCCTGACACTCCCAGGTTACCCCTCTGATCTCCCAAGATTGCACACCGCTGACACTCCCCAGATTGCACATTTGGCCTGCCAGGTACACCTCAGACACTGACAGGTACACCTCCAGACACTCCCAGGTACACCTCAGACCTCCCTAGTGCACCTCAGACCTGGCATGTACACCTCTGACCTCCCAGATTGCACCTCAGACACTCCCAGTTTGCACCTCTGACACTCCCAAATTACACCTCTGACACTCCCAGGTACACCTCAGACACTCCCATGTACACCTCTGGCTGCAGGTGCACACCTCTGACACTGGCAGGTGCACACCTCGACACTCCCAGGTGCACCTCTGACACGCAGGTGCACACCTCCGATGCTCCCAAGTACACCTCGGCCTCCCAGGTGCACCTCAGACCTTGCTCCCATGTACACCTCTGACACTGCCAGGTGCACCACTGACACTGGCAGGTGCACCTCTGACCTCCCAGGTACACCTCTGACACACCCAGGTCCCTCAGTGCTTCCAGGTACACCCCTGTGCTCCCAGGTGCATCTCTGACCTCCCAAGTACACCTCAGCCTCCCAAGTGCACCTCAGACACTCCAAGACTTTCTGAAACTTTAGGTACACCTCTGACACTTCAATGTACACCTCTGACCTCCCAGGTACCTGTGGCACTCCCAGTTACTCCACTGGCCACTCAGTTACACCTCTGACCTCCCAGGTGGCACTGCGGGCGCTCCCAGGTACTCCTCTGATGCTCCCAGGTACTCTATCTGACACTCTCAGGTACCCGTCAGGGCCTCCCAGAGTGCACCTCTGGCCTCCCAGGTACACCTCTGACACTCCCCCAGGTACACCTCTGACACACCCAGGTACCTCCGATACTCCCAGGTACATCTCAGACCTCCCCGGATTACACCGCTGACACTCCCCGGGTACACCCCTGGCCTCCCAGGGTACACACCTCGGCCTCCTAGGTGCACCTCAGACCCCTCCCAGGTACATTTCTGACACTTCCAGGTACACCTCAGACACTCCCAGGTGCAACACTGACACTCCCAGGTACACCCCTGATACTCCCAGGTACACCACTGACCTCCCAAGGTGCACCTCAGCAGACACTCCCAGGTACACCTCTGGCCACGTCAGTGCCTCTGGAAACTTCAGGTACACCTCTGATACTTCCAGGTACACCTCAGACACTCCCAGGTGCACCTCTGAGCCTCCCCAGGTGCACTCAGGCCTCCCTGGTACACCTGGCCTCCCAGGTACACCACTGACACTCCCAGGTACACCACTGACACTTCAGGTACACCTCTGGCACTCCCAGGTACACCTCTGGCACTCCCAGGTACACCTCGACCTCCCAGGTACACCCTGACACTCCCAGGTTACACCTCCTGACCTCCCAGGTACACCTTTGGCCTCCCAGTTACCTCCGACCTCCTGGGTACACCACTGACCTCCCAGGTACACCTCTGGCACTCCCAGGTGCGTCAGACACTCCCAGACACCTCAGACACTCCCAGGTACACCTGCACTCCCATGTACACCTCCTGACACTCCCAGGTACACCTCTGATGCTCCAGGTATACTCCTGACAGGTCCCAAAGTGCGCCCCTGACACTCCCAGGTACATCTGCCCACTCCACAGGTGCATCTCTGGAAACTCCCAGCCCCAGACACTCCCAGGTACACCTCTGACGCCCGAGTTCACCTCTGGCACTTCCCAGGTGCACCTCTGGCCTCCAGGTGCACCAATGACACTACCAGGTACACCTCTGACCTCCGAGGTAGTCCTCTGGAAGCTCCCAGGCGCTCCCTCGACTCCCAGGTACACCTCCTGGCCTCCCAGGTACATCTCTGGCACTACCAGGTACCCCTCTGGCTCTCCCATTTTACATGGGCCTCCCAGGTACACGCTGACCTGCCAGATTTACCTCAGACACTGTGGGTACCTTCAGACCTCCAGGTTACACCTCTGTCACTCCCAGGTACATCTCTGACACTCCCAGAGTACACCTGGAACCTCCCAGGTACACCTCAGACTGGCAGGTACACCTCTGACGCCTCCAGGTACACCTCAGACACTCCCCAGTTGCACCTCCACAGCACTCCCAAAATTACCTCTGAGCCTCCCAGGTACACCTCAGACACTCCCAGCCAGCCCACCTCTGACACTGCCAGGTTTTGCTTGACACTGGCAAGTACACCTCTGACACTCCCAGGTACACCTCTGAGCCACACCCAGGTACACCTCCGATACTCCCAAGTACACCTCCTGACACTCCCAGGTAGGCCTCAGACACTCATGTACACCTCTGACACTGCCAGGTACACCACTGACACTGAAGCGGGTGCACCTCTGTTTACTCCCAAGGTACACCTCTGACCTGGGTCCCCACCTCCGATACTTCCAGGTACACCTCTGGCCTCCCAGGTTGCATCTCTGACCTCCCAGGTGCCTCTGGCACTCCCAGGTACACTTCAGACACTCCCAGGAACTTTCTAGGAAACTTCCAGGCCTCTGACACTTCCATGCACCTCTGACACTCCCATTTTCCGTGACCTCCCAGGTACTCCTGGCCTCCCAGTTACACCTCTGACACTCCCAGGTACCTCTGAGCACTCCCAGGTACTCACTCTGATGCTCCCAGGTACTCTCTAACACTCTCAGGTACCCGTCAGATACTCCCAGGTACACCTCTGACACTCCAGGTACCTCCTGACCTCCAGGTACACCTCACGAGCGCAGGTACACCCCCGATACTCCCAGGTGCATCTCTGGCCTCCACAGTTACATGGCCTCCAGGTACACCTGACTTGCTCCCAGGCACACCTCCTGACACTCCTAGGTGCCTCAGACACTCAGGTGCATTTCTGACACTTCCAGGTACACCTCCAGACCTCCCAGGTACACCACTGACACTCCCAGGTACACCCCTGATGCTCCCAGGTACACACCACTGGCCTCCAGGTGCACCTTAGACCTCCCAGGTACACCTCTGACACGTCGAGGGTACACCTCTGACACTTCCAGGTACACCTCTGACACTTCAGGTACCTCAGACACTCCCAGGGTGCACCTCTCTGACACTCCCAGGTACACCTCTGGCACTCCCTGGGTAGCACCTGACCTCCCAGGTGCACCACACAGGCCTCCCAGGTGCACCTCTGTCCTCCCAGGTGCACACCTCTGACACCCCAGGTGCAGCTCTGACCTCCCTGGTACACCTGGCCTCCCAGGGTACACCACTGACCTCCCTAGGTACACCTCTGGCTCCCAGGTACAACTCCGACACTCCCAGGTGCAACCTCTCTGACCTCCCAGGTTACACCTCAGACACTCCCAGGTACACCTCCCAGCCTCCCAGGTGCACCTCAGACACTCCAGACACCACTGAGCCTCCCAGGTGCACCTCTGAGCACTTCAGGTATACCTCTGACACTCCCAGATACACCTGTGATGCTCCCAGGTACTCCTTTAACCTCCCAGGTACACCTCCACACTCCCAGGTACACCTCTGAGCACTCCCAGGTACCTCTGATACTCCCAGGTGCCATCTCTGACACCCAGCAGTTTACAGCTGACCTCCCAGGTACCTCCCAGCCTCCCAGGTACACCCTGAAACTCCCAGGTACCTCGAACTCCCAGGTACACCTCAGCAGACCTCCCAGGTGCACCTCTGACACTGCCAGGTACATCTCTGACACTCCCAGGTACACCTCTGACACTCCCAGGTACACCTTTGGCACTCCCAGTTACACCTCCGACACTCCCAGTTACACCCTGACGCTCCCAGGTACACCTCCCTGACACTCCAAGGTACACCTCTGACACTTTCACCAGGTACACCTCTGACACTGGCAGGTACACCTCTGACACTCCCAGGTACACCTCTGACACACCCAGGTACACCTCCGATACTCCCAGGTGCATCTCTGGCCTCCCAGTTACCCAGCTGACAGGTACACCCTGGCCTCCCAGGTACACCTCTGGCCTCCTAGAGTGCACACCTCAGACACTCCCCAGGTTCATTTCCTGACACTTCCAGGTACACCTCAGACACTCCCAGGTACACCACTGGCCTCCTGGTACACCCCTGGCCTCCCAGACACACCACTGACACTCCCAGGTGCACCTCAGACACGCCCAGGTACACCTCTGTTGCTTCGAGGTGCACCTCTGGCCTTCCAGGTACACCTCCTGACCCCTCCTGGGTACACCAATGACACCAGGTGCACCTCTGACACTCCGAGGTAGTCCTCCTGAAGCTCCCAAGGTGCTCACTCTGGCGCTCCCAGGTACACCTCTGGCCTCCAGGTACACCTCCTGACACTCCCAAGACACCCCTCTGACTCTCCCAAGACACCACCGCTGACACTCCCAGGTACACACGCTGACACTGCCAGGTACACCTCAGACACTGACAGATTGCACCTCAGACACTCCCAGGTACACCTCCAGACACTTCCTGGTGCACCCCTCCAGACTGGCATATGCACCTCTGACACTCCCAGGTACACCTCAGACACTCCCAGTTGCACCTCCTGACCTCCCAAGTGCACCTCTGACACTCCCAGGTGCACCCTCAGACACTCCCATGTGCACCTCTGACACTGCCAGGTACACCTCTGACACTGGCGGGTACACCTCGACACTCCCAGGTACACCTCTGACACACCCAGGTACACCTCCGATGCTCCCAAATTACACCTCTGGCCTCCCAGGTGCCTCGGTGCTCCCATGTACACCTCTGGCCTGCCAGGTACACCACTGACGCACAGCGGAGTGCACCTCTGACCTCCCCAGGTACACCTCCTGGCCACCCAGGTCCGCCTCCGATACTTCCAGGTACACCCCTGAGCGCCAGGTGCATCTCTGGCCTCCCAAATTACACCTCTGACACTCCCAGGTACACCTCAGACCTCCCAGGAACTTTCCTGAAACTTCCAGGTACACACTGACACTTCAGTGTACACCTCTGGCCTTGGAGTACCTGTGAGCCCACTCCAGGTACTCCACTGGCTTACTCCCAGTTACACCTCTAGGCACTCCCAGGTGCACCTCTGACACTCCAGGTACTCTCTGATGCTCCCAGGTGCTCCTCCTGACCTCTCAGGTGCCGTCGAGGACACTCCCAAGGCACCTCTGACACTCCCAGGTACACCTCTGACACTCCCAGGTACACCTCCTGACACCCAGGTACACCTCAGTACTCCCAGGTACATCTCAGACACTCCCAGTTACACAGCTGGTACTCCCAGGTACACCCCTGACACTCCCAAGGTACACCTCTGACCTCCCTAGGTTACACCTCAGACACTCCCAAGGTACATTTCTGACACTTCCAGATTTTTATCAGACCTCCCAGGTACAACACTGACACTCCCAGGTACACCCCTGATACTCCCAGATTACACCACTGACACTCCCAGGTACACCTAGACACTCCCAGGTGCCTCTGACACGTCAGTACACCTCTGAAACTTCAGGTACCTCTGATGCTTCCAGGTGCACCTCAGACACTCCCAGATTGCACCTCTGGCCTCCCAGGTACACCTCTGAGCCTCCCTGGGTGCGCGCCTGACCTCCCAGGTGCACCGCACTGACACTCCCAGGTACACCACTGACACTTCAGGTACACCTCTGGCACTCCCAGGTACACCTCTGGCCTCCCAGGTGCACCTCCTGGCCTCCCAGGTGCACCCCTGGCCTCCCAGGTGCACCTCCTGACACTCCCAGGTACACCTTTGACGCTCCCAGTTACACCTCCGACACTCCCAGGTGCACCACTGGCCTCCCAGGTACACCTCTGGCACTCCCAAGGTACACGTCAGACACTCCCAGGTACACCTCAGACACTCCCAGGTACACCTCACACACTCCATGTACACCTCTGACACTCCCAGGTACACCTCTGATACTCCCAGGTATACCTCCTGACCAGTCCCAAATTACACACCCCTGACACTCCCAGGTACACATCTGCCACTCACAGTACATCTGGAAACTCCCAGTTACACCCAGACATCGACACTCCCGAGGTAGTCCTCTGACTCCCAGGTACTCCTCTGACGCTCCCAGGTACACCTCTGGCCTCCCAGGTACATCTCGACACTACCAGGTGCCCTCTGACTCTCCCAGGTACACCGCTGACACTCCCAGGTACACCGCTGACCCACCAGGTACACCTCAGACACTCACAGGTGCCTCCAGACCTCCCAGGTACACCTCTGTCCTCCCAGGTACCTCTGACACTCCCAAGTACCTCAGACACTCCCAGGTACCTCAGACACTGGCAGGTACACCTCTGACACTCCCAGGTACACCTCAGACACTCCCAGTTACTCTGACACTCCCAAGTGACACCTCTGACCTCCCAGGTACACCTCAGACACTCCCATGTACACCTCTGACACTGCCAGGTACACCTCTGACTCTCAGCAGGTACTCGACACTCCCAGGTACACCTCTGACACACCCAGGTACACCTCCGTGCTCCCAAGTACACCTCTGACCTCCCAGGTACACCTCGAACCTCCCATGTACCTCTGGCCTGCCAGGTACACCACTGACACTGGCAGGTACACCTCGACCTCCCAGGGTCACCTCAGCACAGGTCCCACCTCCCGTGCTAGGTACACCTCCCAGCACTCCCAGGTGCATCTGACCTCCCAGGTACACCTCTGACACTCCCAGGTACCTTCGAACCTCCCAGGAACTTTCTGAGTCCAGGCACACCTCTGCGCTTCCATGCACCTCTGACTCCCAGGTACACCAATGACACTCCCAGGTACTCCCACTGACACTCCCAGTTACACCTCTGACACTCCCAGGTACACCTCTGACACTCCCAGGTACTCCTCTGATGCTCCAGGTACTCTCTCAGGTGCCCGTCAGATACTCCCAGGTACACCTCTGGCCTCCCAGGCCTCTGACTCCCAGGTACACCTCCCAACACCAGGTACACCCCGATACTCCCAGGTACATCTCTGACCTCCCAGTTACACGCCCAGCCTCCCAGGTACACCCCTGACACTCCCAGGTACACCTCTGACACTCCTAGGTACACCTCAGACACTCCCAGGTACATTCTGACACTTCCAGGTACCTCAGACACTCCCAGGTACACCACTGACACTCCAGGTACACCCCTGATGCTCCCAGGTACACCACCCTGACACTCCCAGGTACCTTAGACACTCCCAGGTACACCTCTGACACGTCGAGGTACACCTCTGACACTTCAGGTACACCTCTGACACTTCCAGGTACACCTCAGACACTCCCAGGTGCACCTCGGCCTCCCAGGCACCTCTGACCTCCCTGGTACGCACCACCAACCTCCCAGGTACACCACTGACCTCCCAGGTACACCTCTGTCACTCCCAGGTACACCTCTGACCCCCCCAGGTGCAACTCTGACACTCCTGGTCACCTGGCTCCCAGGTACACACTGGCCTCCTAGGTACACCTCTGGCACTCCAGGTACAACTCCGACACTCCCAGGTACAACTCCTGACCTCCCAGGTACACCTCAGACACTCCCAGGTACCTCTGACACTCCCAGGTACACCTCAGACACTCCCAGGTACACCACCTGGCCTCCCAGGTACCTCTGACACTTCCAGGTATGCCTCTGACACTCCCAGGTACACCTGTGATGCTCCCAGGTACTCCTTCTTTCCCGGGCACCTCACACTCCCAGGTACACCTCTGACACTCCCAGGTACCTCTGATACTCCCAGGTATATCTCTGACACTGACAGTTACACCGCTGACACTCCCAGGTGCACCTCCAGCCTGCTCCAGTACACCCTGAAACTCCCAGGTACACCTCCAGAAACTCCCAGGTACACCTCAGACACTCCAGGTACACCTCTGGCACTGCCAGGTACATCCTGACACTCCCAGGTACACCTCTGGCCTCCCAGGTACCTCTGAACACTCCCAGTTACACCTCCGACACTCCCAGTACACCCCAACCTCCCAGGTACACCTCTGGCCTCCCAGGTACACCTCTGACACTACCAGGTACACCTCTGACACTGCCAGGTACACCTCAGCCTCCCAGGTACACCTCTGACACCAGGTACACCTCCCACGTCTCCCAGGTACATCTCTGACA
>NW_024752300.1:0-24732 GCF_018991925.1 Homarus americanus
ACTGATCAATGCATCACACAATTTCATGGAGAGAATATCCTGTTTAACACATTTACTCATTTTCCTTGAAATGGTAACAGACTACATGGATCAAGGCTTACCAGTGGACGTGTTGTACAGTTGAGGTCATAATTTTGCTCCCATGGTGAAACAGAGTCTCTGAACTGACTTACCCTGACTATCGTCTGATGTGGGTGTGCTACTTTATCTCATTTGGGATAGAGCAAACTTTTGACCGCTAGTGTATGTGGATTTTTCTAGGGCACTTGACAAAGTCCCACATTCACAGGTAGTCTCTAAAATCCAACCACATGGCATCACAAACAAAATTTTGAAGTGGATTAACAACTGATTCAAACACAGGACACAAAGGGTGATCATAAATGGTGTACAATCAGAATGGAAGAAGGTTCTCAGTGGTGTAGCACAAGGATCTACCCTTGAATCCATCCTGTTTGAGATATACAGTAAAACCTCGTTAAGGTGGACCCAACTGAGGTGGATATCGCTTAAGCTGGACAAAATTATTTGCCCCAAAAGATTTAAAAAATTAAAATAAACAAGACATCAACAAGATGGACATAGGTGCCTAAGAGTTATCAACTGTTGTTTTGGGGAATATTATTTCAATCACTTTAGTAATGATATAATGTTTCTTATTATGTTATCATCGGTAAATATATGGTTTATATAATTTGTTTATCACTGTGCCCATCACTGTTTTCAAATTATACTACAAGATACTGTATGTATTTCTCCTATACGTACTGTATTTCAATAATAAGCCTGGCAACGGGAGCCAGGGAGCGAGCGAGTGACTAGTTAGTGTCGTCTGTAACATGGCATTGTAGCCAGGTTAGACTCATCACTGTAACCACCAGGCTACTGGGCCAAGCTGTGAGGTGTTACATGGTTGTTTTTCAACTTGTATTTTTGGGTAGATATAAGTAACTTTCCTCATTTATTTTTACTCTACTACACGCACACACCATCCTACATACATAATGTGAAAAAAGTAAAAGAAATAATTGTCCTAAGGGCAAACACATAAATGGAATTGACAGTTCTTTCTATACGAGTTAGCTGAGTGAGGGGAAAATACTCAGTGTGTATGTGTGTGTTGGGGGACGCGTTGCTAGGGAATCAGCGTCCCAGCTCATCTTCGTTACTATGGTGAAACAGGGAGTGTATGCAAATGGAGGCTGTGTTTTAAACATTCATTTGGTTTTTATTTACTTTTTTTGACAATACAATACAGTAAGTTTTGTTGGTATTATTCCCCACATTTCCTGGTACAGTATATATAAGAAAACTATGGTTACAGGACGAATATACAAAATTTATTTCCGAAAATACAGTACTGTATTTTTTATATCATTAAAGTTTTTATACATAATCACCGTAGACTGAAGCACCGGTCATATTTTTTGCATTACTGTATTATTGAAAAATGAAACAATAAACACAGCCTCTAAGAAAGTGTTTAGTACCCATAAGGGCGGTGAGGTTAAGCCGATGGCCGTATCAGTGAACTAAAAGTAAGTGTACAGTACTTTGTGTACATTACTTTTTAAAATTAATTTTGATTAGAAAACATGTATGTACAGTATTTCCTTCATGAAAATTGGAGACGTTGGTGTCGTACTGTTTTTTGTTTAAAATGGCGTCTTTTGGGAAAAATTGACTCTTAAGGAGGACAACCTCTTATCCCTTCCTCAATTAGTCTGCCTTAGAGAGGTTTTACTGTACATAAATGATATAGATGAAAATATATAGAGCCATACTGTCAAGTTTGCAGATGACAGAAATATTTGGGAAGGTGACAGTCATGACGATTTGCAGCCATGCAAAAAGATCTTCAAAAGCTGCTCAATTGGTCTTGAGTCTGGTAAAGATTTTTAACAATGCAAAATGTAAGACTCTGTGTAGGATACAACAACCCAAATCCCCACTATTCTGTTAATAACACTTTCCTGGATACTTTCAATAAAGTGAAAGATCTTGGTATTGTGAAAGATCAATCACTGAAAGCAGTGCTCTAAGTGGGGGCAACAGGACAAAAGCCAACCAAGAATTGGGAATTATAAAGCATACCTTCAAACACAAAGATATGACAATGATCCTTCAATTGTACAAATATCACATACGTCCCAGTCTGGATTACTGTACACTGTACAGGCATGGAAACCCTCCCTCCAGAAAACCCTAACATCCTTAGAAAGGTTCAACACAGTGACTAAGATGATTCTTGATTTATGTCATCTTGATTTTCCAAATAAATTGAGGGCCTTGGGGTTAACAACCCTTCTGACAAGACACAACAAGGCACAACTCATAGACATTCAAACTCTTGAAAAGATGGAAAACATGAACCTGGGCCATGTCACGCACCACCAAAATAATGGGACATGACTACGCTTGGCAACTTATCATACAAAAAAAATAGCCCAAGACAAGACTATCAAGAACAATGGAAGGATCCTACATAGACCACTGGCCTCCTTTCCTCACCCTGACCACCTCTAGTGGGTGGCCATTAAGGCAAATAAAGTAATTATTTATTTATCATCCAAATTTAGTAATTTTGAGACAAGTTTCAGCAATAACTAATCTTCAGATTTGTTGTGTCACACCTTGTGTTACACAACTGCTTGTATGGTTTTACATGACAACACAAACACCTTTACACTAAAACAGTCAAACATTTATACAAAACACACACACACACATTTAAACAAATACATGTACCATACAAACAAACTTTCTTAAATAAATATAAATGCACACAAACACATTTACATAAATGTCCACTTTTAGATAAATACACTACTGTAAATTTGTTTAATTAATTCAAGGGTCATAATTAATGCTAATTTGTGATATTTTTGCATTCCAAATCCAGATCCATAATCAGTATTTAAAACAGTACAGTACAGTACAGTACAGTACAGTACAGTACAGTACAGTACAGTACAGTACAGTACAGTACAGTGCCTCTGATTAATTTGAACCAAATCTACATCATGACCTCATGTGCCCAAACACAAGATAAGGGTAATACACTTAAATAATAAAGCTGCTCCATATTCTTGAAATAATGTACTGTATTTAAATGTGAATTAAAACTAATGGGTAGAGTGTATTTGATGTTTTAAATACTGTAGTACAGTACTGTACACAACTGCATGTAAACACAAGTACAGGTTGGGTATCCTTTATCCTAAATGCTTGGGGCTTTAGGGGTCTCGGATTTGGGATATTTTTTGAAACACCTGTATACAGAACCTGTATAATGGGGGTAGCTCACCCAACAGGGATGGGGCCCAAGTCTATGCACAAAATTCATTTATATTTCATTTATAGCATATGGATATATATTGTAAGTTGGTGAGCTTCATCTGCTGAAGGCACTGCACAGCTGTTCATTACTAATTGGTACATATTTTACATTTCCATTGTTTACTGGCAGTAAATGGTAAATACTTTTCACGTCTAAGGCTAAAAGTTGCTCCTCGCCCTTCCCATCATGCACGGACTCAACCTGACGAAACTATTACGTAAAAATTTGATCTTAAAAACTCAAACTATGCACGAGTATATACATGTACTGTATACCATATTTAGTGTACAGAATTATCTATCATAAAAATAATGAAATAAGACTCAGATTTCAGAGCATTTCGGATTTGGTAATTTCAGATAAGAGAAACCCAACCTGCAGTAGACTCAGCTGTACACCTAATAAGAACAACATGATGTGAACTAACAGTAAGTAAGTCTCACCTCCAACATGTCAGCAGTGCTTCATCAGTGGCATCATATATGAGTCTGTCCCTCAGGTCAGCAGTGTTTCATCAGTGGCATCATATACATCAGCAGTGTTGTTGGTCATTGTAGCTTCCTGGAAATATAACCAATAACTATATAATACACAACACTTATCATATTGTAGACTGAGCTTATTTGACCAATATCTGGCTGAATAACCACTGGTTATTTGACCAATATCTGGCTGAATAACCACCAGTTATTTGACCAATATCTGGCAGAATAACCACTGGTTATTTGACCAATATCTGGCTGAATAACCACTGGTTATTTGACCAATATCTGGCTGAATAACCACCAGTTATTTGACCAATATCTGGCAGAATAACCACCAGTTATTTGACACAATGAAAAACTGTTCATATGACACATAAACCAAGTGTCTTTGTGCTTTGTACACAGCAAAATTAAATTTTTACCATAAATATTGAGCCAAAAATTCTTGAATGTTGGTGCAAAAATCTTGGTATCGGTACAGTCACCCAAAAAAGTCCTGTCGCGAACCACGATTCAGACTCGTGAACCCGAAGCAGTAGACACTGATACATTATTCTGTCCATAAGTGCTTCGGATGCAAGAGTCTGAATCTTGGGGTTCATGGTTCGCGACAGGACTTTTTTGGGTGACTGTACATCTCCAGTGCAAGCATTTTATATAGATGTATTCAAGCTTCCTTGTGACCTAAATGCTGAAAATAAGAATCGAGTCACTGACAAAAACATCAAAAATAAAAAAAAATAAATCACATTTTCCTTTGACATCGGTAAAGTAAGGTAAGCCTTTTGGAGCTACTATAGAGTGCGGTCTACAAGATGTTTAGGTTAAGTTAGGTTATGTTAGATTAGGTTAGACTAGATATATCGTTGTAGACTGCACACTATAGCAGCACCAGCTTGTTATAGTAGTATTAGTCCAGGGAAATTAGACAATTTTTATGCCAAATGTTGTAATAATTCATAATGAAATGATACTTGGTAGAAGTAGTCAGAATATGTTCCTAAGCAACGTACTAAACATCCTGGCTGATCCGAGGTGAGCTTTTGCCGCCATCTTGAAAAAATGGAAACGTTTGTGGTTTTCAAGTTTTACCCATTAACTGTTGATCTTAGGGAGATAACACTTAATAACAAAATAACAGCGTAAAATTCTGCACATTTTGGTATATTCAGCTTTTATGTACGATTAAGAGTTCCCGAGAAAATAAACATTTTGTTTCCACAATAGCTACGACCCACCTCTAATTGACACTGTTTAATGTTACAGTTGGAAAAAAACAAGAATATAATGTCTGTTTGGCTTTTCTATTTTTCAGGTACTAATGTGAAATGAACAACCTCACTTAAATGATATATAAAGGCAATTACAAAATGAAATATTACATATACAAAGTGAAACATATAGACAACTTGAAATATACAGTACTGAAAATGGTAGAACTGTCCTTATGTGATGAAAGCCTCTCCATAGGCTGCGTAGTCTCTGTCAAGAGAGGTCTTCCTACAATAACTAGAACCAGTGAAATGTTAGAAGATGGGAAATGGACTCTGGAAAGACAGGCAAACAGTAAGAGTACATGAAAACTGTAGGAAGGAATACACAAGGGAAGATACAATTAATGCAGTAGTACAGAAGCGATAGGAAGGCACTACAGAGTTTGACAGCTTCTCCACTTAAAGGAAAATTGAGATCTGCAATTACTGCATTTGATTTCAGGAGATGGTGTCTTTTTTGTTCAGAAGTATGTAACAGAAACTCAGAAAAGAAGAAACCTGTACATAGGCAACAGAAAATTTGGAGTGTTTGGACTTTAGGCTTCAAAGAAAAGGTTCTAAAGAAAGCGAATGAACGGGGTGATTCTTGGGGCAAAGAAGTAAGCAGTGGAATATGTGGTGTATCTTGCTTCGTAGCTGAAGAAGCTGTGTATCATGAAAACTATGTGTCATCCTTTATGTAAAGCGTGCCAGCAAATGAGAAGAGGTCGACCACCGATGAAAGACCTTGCATCAGCATTTGCCTGAGTGTGTTCTTTCATTGGGGACAGCAATGGCTGCCAATTTTCATTACGGGAATTAATGCAGTTAATGGACGAATATATGCCGGCAGAAGTGACATTAAAGAAGAAATTAATAGAGAACTATGGTGACAATAGAATTATTTCTGATGTTACATATGAACTTACTGCAGTCTGTTTTAGTGACACAGGTTTATCTGATTCCTGTTACGCTTCAAAGGAAAGAAATGAAAATGAAGGACGTCTGAGAGCAGCAGCCATTATGAAGGAAGATAAACAACGATAAGTGCCACCCCCAGCAGACCTTCTGAATGATGTAAGAAAAGTGATCCCTCTGTCCCTTCAAACATTTCTGAAAGATGTCATCATACAAGGGAAAGAGAGTAGGGATATAGAACAACTGATGGCATAAGATGTCTCAGATATATGCAGTTACTGTCAAGGAACAGCATGTACCAACAGTATGTCCTACAACATGACTTTCCAAGACGATGATCTTGATGAACATGACATAGATGATGATCTCTATTCTTGATACTGACAGTGACAATGATGAGACCCGTCACAGTTTGGTTGTGGAACATTCTGTGATACTCCTGAGAATGAAGGCACATTTGATACTGACCTTAATTATCACAACGGCACTGAATTTGTCTCACAAATGTCATGTGTAGCTATACCAGTACTGAACAAGTTGCAAAGAGAATGAAACTGCCATAAAACACTAATCCTGGGATAAACCAACAGGGGATACTTCACTAATAAAATGTGCCACATACTGTACCTCATGGGTGGAGTGAAAAACAGTACCAGACGAAGTAAATATAGCGAGGGGTGTGGCCAGTAGTGAACATTTGTATTTTCTTGGAGTCTTAATTGGAAACAATAGCTGAATATACCAAAAGGTGCAGAATTTTATGCTCTTTTATTTTGTTATAAAGTGTCATCTCTCAAAATGAACGGTCAATGAGTAAAACATTAAAAACTGCAACTGGCCGCCATTTTCTTCAGGATGGCAACAAATGCTCACCTCGGGATGTTTGGCATGTTGTTTATAAACGTATTCTCACTATTTCTACCAAGTATCATTTCATTATGAATTAGTTCAGCTTTTTTCCTAATTTCCCCGGACTGTATTATGACTGCTCGGTTAAGTAAGGTTTGTTGGTGTTTTAACCCCACATTTTCCCTCATCTTCAAACCCTGCCCAGTCAGTGTCCACTTTGGAAGAAATCACTGTTGTTGCTAGTGTACCATAGATGTTGGCAGACAACTAACACCAGAAGGAGTTGTTTGAGTTAGTTCATTGTTTCCACAGATGTTCTTTGGATGATAAGTATGATACAACAATGTATAGAACCTAACCTAACCAACCTTACCTAACTTCCTAGCTGGGGCAGAGAAAGAATTAACTTGACATCTGCTACCATGAAAGCAACTATCTTGAAGTGGCACATGAGAGTACGATTGGTTGTTGCAGTGAAACACAGTGTACAGTATTTCTTCTTCACTGTCTTGCCAACTTTTCCTACACAAGCAATAGATAACTTGTGATATGGTACTGAACACAACACGGTAAGGGCGGCATTGAAAAACAGGGGATTCTTAGGAATTTTATTTTTCCAATCAATAATTTAGACAAACCTAAGACGCTTCTCTTCTACGACGTTTCCCTCACAAACGTCTTATAAAATTATGACGTCTTAGGCTTGTCTAACTATTGACCGCAAAGATAAACTCCTAAGATCCCCTGTTGTCTGAAAGCAATAATTTACCAATTAAACTCTACCTTATAATGTGATGGACAACTGAAATAAATGAATCTCTACCTTATAATGTGATGGACAACTGAAATAAATGAAACTCTACCTTATAATGTGATGGACAACTGAAATAAATGAATCTCTACCTTATAATGTGATGGACAACTGAAATAAATGAAACTCTACCTTATAATGTGATGGACAACTGAAATAAATGAAACTCTACCTTATAATGTGATGGACAACTGAAATAAATGAAACTCTACCTTATAATGTGATGGACAACTGAAATAAATGAAACTCTACCTTATAATGTGATGGACAACTGAAATAAATGAATCTCTACCTTATAATGTGAAATATGGCTGCAGCTTATCATTAAGTTTTGATATAAAAGATACCTGTGCCTGGCGACCCAACACAATAGACTAAATTAACCATTAATTACACTTTAGCTCAGGTTAATAATATACCAACAACTACTCGGTATTATTAACGTTATTTATATGACAATAATAATATTAATAAATGTCTTACCGACGGCTCAGGAGGTTATTTCCTGGACTGTCAAGTCGTAGCAGCCACCTCACACGTCCGCCATTTTGGTTCCCTGTTCCAACCCTCGCAGCAACTCAAACATATTCTTCATCCACAACCTGGATCATTTACATGTACAGTATTTTATATCTATAAAGACAAAAATATAATCGTGAGAAAATACATTTTTTTATTTAATAGTATAGTTTTATACCTGCAATATTATTGTTATTGTTTGACAACGAAGTCATACCTGTCCGAACACCTTCACCCACGACCAACATTGCAATATTATTTTTTTTAAGTTACCGCTTTGACTACCAAGTAAAGATGCCTTATAAACACTGTCCACGCATCTCTACACGCGTCCAACCAGATGTATGAACGAGATTAATGACAGACACAGTACACTGTAGCCTCATAACCACCCGGGCCGGGCTGGCAAGGCGGCTCCACACTGTGAGATAATGTCTTCATAGATATAAAATAGTTTACAAATACTGTATATATAAATATTATTATAACCTAACCGGCCCCCTCCGGTGTGTAAACCTCTATCCTAACATAAACCAACAAGGCAAGACTATATTTGAGATTAAGTGAGATGATCACGCCTAAATAATGACTTTTAGATTAATAAACAAATTAAGTCAAAAGGTAGTCAAAATAATAGCCACATTATTCACCAACTATGAAATTCCTTCTCACCAGCATCACACAGGGGTCCCACCTCCTTCATGGTCACATAACACTTACACACAATTATACTCCAAATGGTCTCGAAAATTGATAAAAAATAACGTGAAATGTCACCAGTGCTCTCAGCTGATGTGTTGTTGTGGTGAACAGCTGGACGTTGATGTTGTTATGATTACCACAAACACTGCTCTAAAATATTTATTTGTATAAACTATTTGTTTATACTTTTTATCTATATACAAAATCCAAAGTAATAATTATTTTAAAGCAAATAAAATGGATATACTCAAAGTCGGTCAAATTTATCTAAATCATATAACTTTCTTTACAAACTTTATATCAAAATTCTTTTCAACAAAAACAATTTAGTGTAAAGTAAACTAATTCTCTGTTATCCCCCATGGGCCCCATGGGACATCCAGAGGGCCCACCAGGGCCAGGGGCCCCATGGGAGTACCAGAGGTTCTCGATGGGGCCCATGGAACTACCAAACATCTCCCAGTGGCTCCAGGTCCAAGGGCCCAATGGGATATTGATATTGAAACAGTTTATTTAGCCAGAAGAACACAGATACAGAGTCGATAAAAATCATAATGTTAACATGGCTGAGCTCTCTTGAAAGCACCTGATATATACTATACACTTATCTCAGGGAAGTATGATGTAACATTTAGTATCATCTGGAACAGTGCACATAGCATGGTGGTAATAACAACATATCAGAATGTTACCACCAACGATCCCACAGGGGCTCCATGGGGCTACCAGAGGTCGCCCAGGGGCCCCATGGGACTACCAGAGGTCTCATGGGACTATTTGGTGTCCCTCAAGGGTCCCATGTACATACTAGTGGGCCCCAGAGGCTTAGCAGGCCCAGGGGCTGCATGAGACTACCAGGGGGCCCCAAAGGCTTACCAGGGTCCTGCAGGAGTATCATGGGGCCCCCAGGGACCCTAATAAGGCCAGTGGCCCCATGGGATTACCAGGGGCCCCATTGGTACATAAAAAAACATACGTTCAGTATTTCCAGAATAACACAAAAACACCTAAAGAAACAACACCTTATAAACCCATAGATGATGAGTAATTAGCATTGAAAAATGTCATTGAAATCTTCCAAGTCTCATTACGACCACTAATTACTCCGCGATCGAATCGTGGCCCAGGTAATTTCGTCCACAACTGCATGAAGTATTGGCTACAGAGTCAAGGAAGTGGATCGTGTTTCAGATTCCAAGAATTTGTGGTGTGAGGTTCGGTGTGTTTCAGGGAAGGTGCGTGACTGATGAAGTGTTTTTTGTTACAGAAGAATCTCCACCACAGTTTGCTTTACCTTGCTTTGCCGCACCTCGATAATGCGGTTCAGTTCTGGTACCCTTATTATAGAATGGATATCAATTCACTGGAGTCGGTGCAGCGAAGAATGACGAAAATGATTCCGGGACTTAGAAACCTTCCATATCAAGATAGGTTAAAGAAACTAAACTTGCATTCCCTAGAAAGCCGAAGAGTGCGAGGAGATATGATAGAAGTATTTAAGTGGGTGAAAGGAATCAATAAAGGGGATATAGATAAAGTTCTTATAATATCCGAGCAGGATAGGACTCGGAGCAACGGATTTAAGTTGGATAAGTTTAGGTTTAGGAAGGAGATAGGAAGGAACTGGTTCACAAATAGGGTGGTGGACGAGTGGAACAAGCTTAGCAACTTTGTAGTAAGTGCTGGAACGCTGGAAAGTTTCAAAAGGAGGCTGGATAGATTCATGGATGATAGAGAGTGGTAGTAACTCTCGACAGGAGCTGCCATGCACAGGCCAACAGGCCTAGTGCAGACTCCTTATTTTCTTATGTTCTAAGATTAACCACCCAGATGCTAACCTAACGTAGCTTGACCTGACCTAACCTAGTATATCCTCTCTCTCTCTCTCTCTCTCTCTCTCTCTCTCTCTCTCTCATGTCTTCCTCTTCTCTTTCTCCTATCAAGTTTGTTTTAGAGGTTTATGAGGTTTCTATTTTACGGTAACTAATTATGCAGTTGGGGAAGTAAAGCTGTCTAGTGCAGTGCCAGGCCATGTTGATATAACGTGTGTACAGTGGATAGAGTATAGAATTCATTTGTATTTATATATTACTTATTTATGTTAGGAAACCTAACCTAACCCAACCTAATATAACTAAACCAAACTTAACCTCACCTAACATCTCTCTGCTGTTGCTACCTCATGTGTCAAGGGGCAAGACAAGGTTATACTACTTACCTTGACATAGTATAAACACCCTTAGGTCCTATGAGTGTATGTGCCTTGTGCCTTGTTAGGTTTGCCTCATGACAGCTCCTCCCGGCATTCCTCTTAGCAACCCAATTTGGTGGGCTGAGAGTTGGTCACTGTCTTAACCTCACTTGGCTCTGTAACAATGTGTAATAATAATAATAATAATAATAATAATAATAATAATAATAATAATAATAATAATAATAATTACAACAACAACAACAATAATAATTGTAATGATGGTTTATTTGTCAGACCACAGATTTTTTTTTTTCACAGATTGCCCAAGAGGGGGCTAGTTTATTGGCACCCCCTTACATCCTGTGCAAGGTGAAGCGCAGAAGCGTTTACAGCGCCTTAAATCTCAGAAAAAGTCCGGACCTGACCTTACATTAGCGAGGTCAAATGTAAGGGGACCCCTCACCGCCACCCAGTCAGCATTAGTGATCATCTGATGATGATGATAATGAAGTAAAGTGGCAAATGACTTTGCACTGGGAAAGGAGAGGAGAGAGTGAAGTAAAGCATAGAAACGGGAAGAAAAGTGGGAGGGGTAGATAGCAGGTGGGCTGTCCACCTAGCGGATCATCTACCGGCTCGTCTCCCAATATATAGGACGGCTTAGCTGGGACACTGGTGTCGGGAGGGAAGTCCCGCTCACCGGAGGAGGGCTTGCCTCCGGTCAGGAGCGGGACTCCTCCTGTGATCCCTCTGTGTGTGTCTCCCTGACTCTGTCTCTCTGGGAGGACTAAGACGTCCTATATATTGGGAGACGAGCCGATAGATGATCACTAATGCTGACTGGGTGGCGGTGAGGGGTCCCCTTACATTTGACCTCGCTAATGTAAGGTCAGGTCTGAACTTTTTCTGAGATGCATTACACCTCCCGCCAAGACCAAAGCTTTCATGCTGTACTTCCCCTTTCCATACGTGACGTCATTTAAAATCGTCATAAAACAAACCAATCAGAGAGCTGTATTCACCAACTACACAACTTCATCCCAGGTCAACAAAATCTATCTCCGGGTCACAATAAATTCATCCCTTCGGCACCTTATATGCACAGGGGACCGACACACCCTGCACTTAAACAACGCTCTAAAGTGTTCTAAGTAGATATCCCACTTGACGTAAGTAGCCACGAGAGATGTACACAAAACACTTATCTCTTGTCGACACGTGCTGCGAGGCCAGGCCGGACTTCCCACATCTCTATCTCTTTCTCTTAACATCAACACATCTTTCGACTCGCCAGGCATGTGTGTGACGTCACTACCTCAGGCCAATCATCACAGCGTCTCATAGTCACTAGCCAGCAAGGGACCACTTCAATATGACGTCATTAACTCGTAGACCAATCATCAGAGCGTCTCACCGTGCCACCTGCCAGTAAGAGAAAAACACGTCATCGGAAGAAATCCAGATACTAGCCTATGAGCGCACAAGAATCCCTGACGTCATCGCTACGCCAGGCTGTGAGAAATGTAACCAACGTGCGTGTATATGACGTCATAATACCAGCTACCAATGAAGAAGCAGTAATGACGTCACAAACCTGTACGCTGGAGTGACCATGAACCGACAAGACGCAGTTATATAGGTCCTGCTTCCTGTGTGTGTGTGCGTGTGTGTGTCCCTAACGTACACACAGATGGCGTAAACGTTGCTCTGAGACTCGACCTTAACTAGATATTTGAATACAAGTTAGAAAGATACAATGAAGATCTCTCTCTCTCTCTCTCTCTCTCTCTCTCTCTCTCTCTCTCTCTCTCTCTCTCTCTTTCTCCTGTCAGGTTCGCATGGAGTGAATAGAGGGGAAGAGAAACATGAATAAAGAGAGGAATGAGAGAGGAGACCGATACAAGACAAGTGAGGAGAGTGAGGGATCAGGGACACACACACACACACACACACACACACACACACACACACACACACATGGTTGTCATTAATAATCAAGTAAAACGATCATCCACTTTTGACAGAATGACGAGTTTCTTTATGCTGTCATCTTGGGCGGTAGTGTGTGCGTGTATGTGTGTGTGTGTTTATAAGAGTTCGTGTGTGTGTGTGTGTGTGTATCTATGTATAAATGTTCGTATGACTGTTTGTATATGTGTGTGTATGAGTGTATGTATGTATGTATTTATATATGTTAACAGCGAGGCAGGGCGACACACCATGGCGCCACCACCACTCAACCGCCTCACATAAATGATCCCTTGAGGCAAATTAAGTCAAGTTCCCTCAAGTGAGTAATTCAAGACCTGAAGGTTTGGTAAGGTGACACTCCTATATTGACCTGCCTCCCTGTGTGTGTGATGATGGTAATGATGGTGGTGGTAATGATGGTGGTGATGATGATGGTGGTGGTGATGATGGTGGTGATGGTGATAATAATAACAATAATAATAATAAAGTAACAACAATAATAATAACACACACACACACACACACACACACACACACACACACACACACACACACACACACACACACACACACACACACACACAGGACATCCCTATAAACTCTGCTAACATCAACATAAAAACCCCCACCCCCCTACACATATGTAAATTCCTCACCTCCCCCTTTTCTTCCTCTATAGGGGGGGCCTCCTGACCCAGAGAGGATAGTGGGAAGGTGTTATGGTTGTTAAGTAATTAGGTTATGAACGTGTGAGGTGGTTTCTGTTGATTTGGGTCAAGGTGGAGTCGTTTCCTGGTTCAGTAATTAAGTGGTGATGTAAATTGAAGGTGAAAATTGGGTGTTGTAAATTGTTGTAAATAGGTGTTGTAAATTGACTATCTTCACTGGACAGTTATCAGTGGGTGATTAAAAGCCTCTGTAATGAGAAGCTGTAGTACTCAGTTAAATCACAGTACTCAAAGGGTTAAATCACAGTACTCAAAGGGTTAAATCACAGTACTCAAAGGGTTAAATCACAGTACTCAAAGGGTTAAATCACAGTATTCAAAGGGTTTAAATCACAATACTCAAAGGGTTAAATCACAGTACTCAAAGGGTTAAATCACAGTACTCAAAGGGTTTAAATCACAGTAATCAAAGGGTTAAATCACAGCACTCAAAGGGTTAAATCACAGCACTCAAAGGGTTAAATCACAGCACTCAAAGGGTTAAATCACAGCACTCAAAGGGTTAAATCACAGTATTCAAATAACAAAACGAACAAAAACACACACACAAAAAATCCTATTTATTACTCATAATGAAAGTCCAAGTACCATTGCCTAAGACCAAGAGCGTCTCACGAACACAGGGTTCTGAGGTGTTGGGGTGAGTCACTTCCCGTTCAGCCACCGAGTTCTTCAAGAAATTTTATTACTTGCCCAGTGATGGAGGGTTGGTTACCGGGATGTTCTGTTTATTTTGATGTTGTGTTGTGAGGTTGGTTCGTGGTGAGGTCGTAAGTTGTGATTTTGTTGATGTTGTGATGTTGTAGTGTGGTTCTGAGTCGTGATTAGTTGGGTATTTGTGTTATTTTGTGGTTCTTAGGCGTGATTGGTTGGGTATTTGTGTTATTTTGTGGTTCTTAGGCGTGATTGGTTGGGTATTTGTGTTATTTTGTGGTTCTTAGGCGTGATTGGTTGGGTATTTGTGTTATTTTGTGGTTCTTAGGCGTGATTGGTTGGGTATTTGTGTTATTTTGTGGTTTTTAGGCGTGATTAGTTGGGTATTTGTGTTATTTTGTGGTTTTTAGGTGTGATTGGTTGGGTATTTGTGTTATTTTGTGTTTCTGAGGCGTAATTGGTTGGGTATTTATATTTTGTGGTTCTTAGGCAATTGGTGTTGTGTAGTTCTTAGGCATGATTTGTGTTATTTTGTAGGTGTGATTGGTTGGGAATTGTGATTGATTTGGTATTTTGTGTTTCTGAGGGATTTGGGTATTGTGGATCCGAGTCGTGATTGGCTTATCATTGGCTATAGCTACATATCCAACCATAAAAACCAACTAATTATAATAAACAACAATGATTAAAAACACAAAATATTACCAAACTTTAACCAAAATAAAATTATAAGACAAACACAACGTCATCATGGCTGCGGATTAAGGACGTGAAGGTGAAACTCGGTCGAACCATCACAAAAGACTCTCGGGTACAATGCGTAACACCCCTGAGGCTGAAGAGAATTTTTGACAACGGTACCAACAGCAGAACAGTAGTCGGAAATGAATGAGAACAGGGGGGTGAGGCAGTGACGAGGAGGCTGTATGTATCTGTGGGGGGGGTTAAATCCAGGTTACGTGGCGCTGGGGAGTTTGAGGGCGGCGAAATACAGTCAATGTTCTTGGAAGGTTGTTGGCCTGGTGTTGTGATGACTCCATTGTGGTATTCCTATCTTCTGGTGGTGGTAATGAGAGGCTGGTGGTGGTGTGTCTGTGGTAATTAGTTAAGTAGTGGTAGTAATTAGTTAGTAGTATGTAGTAGTGATGGTGAGTAGTAGTGGTGGTGGTAATTAGTTGGTGTTAGTATTAGTAGTAGTGGTGGTGGTAGTGAGTAGTGAATTAATTGTGTGATTAGTTGGTAGTATTAATTAGTGGTAGTAATTAATTAATTGAATTAGTAGTAGTAAGTGTTGAGTGGTAGTGAGTGGTGGTGAGTAGTATTAGTAATATAATTGGTGGTGGTAGTAGTGGTGGTGGTAGTAGTTATTGGTGGTGGGTGGTGGTGGTGGTGTATTGGTGGTGGTAGTGGTGGTGGTGGTGGTAGTGGTGGTGGTGGTAGTAGTGAGTGAATTGTGGTGTAGTAGTGGTGTGGTGGTAATTGATTGGTGGTGGTAGTAGTAGTGGTGGTGGTAGTAATAGTAAGTGGTGGTGGTGGTAGTAGTGGTGGTGGTGGTAGTAGTAGTGGTGGTGGTGCAAGATGTTTCTACGCCAGACTCATGAGCTGATCTCCGAACAGAAGCAGCAGCCAGAAGTTATATCACAGCCTGGATGAGATCATCATTTCCTTCTCCTTCGGTCGGCCTCCCTCAGGGGCAGGCTTCTGCCCTCCGACAACTGCAGATATCGACTATGAGGCTACAGTCACTGAATGCCGCAATGATCTGCGGCTCAACTAATTTAACACAGATAGGATAGTTTCTTATGTATTAGGATGTTTTATTATTAGTAAATAAATCGTGGCGAAGGTGTGGCTATTGGGGGAGGCTGGAGGCCACGTTAAAAAAAAAAAAATAAGTGGTGGTAAGTGGTAGTAGTAGTGGTAGTAGTGGTGGTGGCAGTAGTGGTGGTGGTAGTAGTGGTGGTGGTAGTGGTAGTAGTAATGGTGGTGGTAGTGGAGTGCTTGGTGGTGGTAGTGGTGGTGGTAGTAGTGGTGAGGATGTTTTTGTGAGGCTGTTCTTGTAAGGCTGTTCTCGTGAGACTGTTCTTGTGAGACTGTTTGTGAGCCTCCTGTGAATCTCTTGTTAGTAGTTAAAGTCACCGAGGCACCTGGTCTTGCCCCCACACCACCTCTTGTGTGTTGTGAAACGCCCTATACACTTCCCCAAGGACCTTCCCTTGACCCATTTAAATGGTTAACTACCACACTACAGGTACAAAACACTTCTTAATGACACTGCAACAAGTGAAATGTAAGTGTTTGAAGTGTTTGAGTAGGACTCCCCCACTTCCATCCCTTGTCCTAAATTCCTACACTCTCCGCCTGAGAAAACTAGAAGGCAGGTAGTAAGTAATTAAGTAAGTAGGTGGTGGTGGTGGTGGGTAGGTGGTGGTGGTGGGTGGTGGGGAGGGTAATGTTATGAGTGGAGACTTCCTTCCTCCCCCTTCCCCTAAATTCCTCACTACAGACATGACTATGAGTAGGTGGGTCCATTACCTCATACACTAGCGACTCCGCGTGGTACTTAAAACCCTTCATGTCATCATTTCCTCTGTTAATAAGATTAGGTTAAGTTGGGTTGGGTTAAGTTGGGTTGGGTTGGGTTGGGTTGGGTTGGGTTGGGTTGGTTGGTTGAGTTAACTTACGAAGCTAGTTTACCTTTAATTATAATACATTAACTAAACTAGGTTAAATAAACCATAACAGACCATCACTATACACCATGAGACACATCACCAACCTGTGACCATCAGTGGAGAGGTGAGGAGCTGCCACATTACATCACTACCATCAATAACATTAGACAGGAAGCACCTTTGTTGACTCTGCCTCTCGTACACAAATATACTCTACAGTACACTATCTTACTGGTTTATATCGTGAATCGATGCTACCAGATAAAACCTTTAAACGTGTCAAATTTAACCTTAAAACTTGCTAAATAAAACCAAAAACACCTCTTCATGAAACCTTTAAAATCTGTCAAATAAAACCTTAAAAATCTGACAAATAAAACCTTAAAATCTGTCAAAAAAACCTTTAAAACCTGCTAAAATATCCCCCCAAAAACCTGCTAAATAAAACCTAAAATACCGGCCAATTAAACCTAAAAAATCTGTCAATCTTAATCATTAAAACCCTAAACGAATGCTTATGTATAATGTAATCAGACTATAGACAGTAAACAAAGGCATCAGGAGGAGGAGGTGTCAATGTAAACAACAATGGCTGACGATGGTGCGTTCAGGCGTCAACAATAGGTGCGTTCAGTCGTCGTAATGGTGCGTTCAGTCATGCAACAATGGGTGCGTTTAGAGGACTTGTTCATTCAGAGATAAAGGTCAAGATCTTGTTTCTTTTTTCATTCCTTGAGCTGCTGCTGGTGAACGTGACCGACAACCTCAACTAGATGTGTGTGTGTGTGTGTGTGATAGGAAAATAAGGAGTCTGCAATGGCAGGCTGGTCTGTACCATGGCGTATCGAGGTTACTACCACTCTCTATCATCCATGAATCTATCCAGCCTCCTTTTGAAACTTTCCAGCGTTCAGTACTTGCTACAAAGTTGCTAAGCTCGTTCCACTCGTCCACCACCCTATTTGTGAACTAGTTCCTTCTCCCTCCTAAACCTAAACTTATCCAAATTTAAATCCGTTGCTACAGGTCCTATCCTGCTCGGATATTATAAAACTTTATCTATATCCCTTATTGATTCCTTTCACCCACTAAATACTTCTATCATATCTCCCACTCTACGTCTAACTAGGAATACAAGTTTAGTTTCTTCTATCCTGATATGGAAGGTTTCGTCCGAACATTTTCGTCATTCTTCGCTGCACCGATTCTAGTGAATTTATATTCATTCTATAATAGGGCACCAGAACTGAACCACATAATCGAGGTGTGGCCTGACTAGCGCACTAAAGACTATAGTTGCAATAAGACCTCTGCACTCTTATTACTTACTTCTAGATATAAAACCCAATACTCTCTTATTTCGAACATTAACCTACTTTTTTCTAGGCCGTAGGTCCGAGCTTACACGTACCCCGAGGGCTCTTTCAGATCGAGAGAAGAACTATATGTGTGTGTGTGTAATGTGAGAATATGTTTTAGTGTGTATGTGTGTATAGAAGCATCAGCGTCAAATTACGGCAGTCAGTTTGACGTCAGTAGTGGAAATTTCTTGAATCAATTATAGAATGTCGATCGCATCTAGAAAGCAAATTAATCAACGACTCTCAACATGGTTTACGAGAAAATCATGTCACTTTCGCGTTTTTAGGAAAGTCTTCGAATGTAGTAGATAATGACGTACGTGTTGCATTTTGTAACATTTGACAGAGTACCGCATCAGAGGCTTCTGAAAATTAAGGCTCACGGTATCGAGGGAAAGTTTTAAATTGGATAAAATCATGCCACCGATAGAACGCAGAGGGTCAGCGTAGATGGTGTTAAATCTGAGTGCGAGCCGTGCAGGTTCCCCAGGGGTCAATACTAGGCCCTCTTGTTCATAATCTACATAAACGATCTGGATCAGCATTGACATAGCAGTTTGCGGACGACACCAAAATAGGGCGGCAAACAAAATTCAGGGCCGGGATGCAGTATGACGGAGGATCTAAAATAAACTGCGGGGTGGTCCGAAAATGGCAATAGAAATTCAACACCAGCAAGTGCACGCGTACTTAATATTGGAAGAACAAATACTTATAATGTATACAGCCTAACAACATCAACCTAGAAAAGTCAAACATGAAAGACCTAGGGTACTTATAAGCGGACCTACGGCCTGAAAACAGTGCGTATGTTCGAAATAAGGCAAACAGGAATTTATATATCAGTGTAAGTAACAAAGAGTGCAGCTATATCTTGCACAAGTCAGGCCGCACGATTATGGGTTTCAGTTCTGGTGCTATTATAGAATGAATATAAATTCACTAGGGTCGGTGCAGCGAAGAATGACAAAAATGATTGGGACTTAGAAACCTTCCATATCAGGATAGTTAAAAAGAAACTTACTTGCATTCCCTGAATATGATAGAAGTGTTTAAGTGGGTGAAAGGAATCAACAAAAGGGATATAGACAAAGTTATAATATCCGACAGGATAGGACTCAAACAAGCAGAGTTCAAGTTGGATAAGATAGGAAGAAAAAGAAACTGGTTCAAATGAATTGGTGGATGAGTGGAACAAAGCAACCTTTGTAGTAAGTGCAGAGAAATTTGAGGCTAGATAATTCATGGATGATGATGGTAGTAACTCCTCGACAGGAGCTGCACCATGCACAGACCAACCGACTGCAGACTCTTTTACTTTATTCTTATGTGTAGATGTGTGAGAGAAATATGTTTGTGTGTGTGTGTGTGTGTGTGTGTGTGTGTGTGTGTGTGTGTGAGAGTAGAGAAGGTCAGTTTAACTAACTCCATATTACACTAAATCAGTAAAACAAATTATCAAAATAACTCCCCTTCTAAACCACATATTTCTGCACCACCTGTACCTAAGCCACTTCTCACCACCTGGGACAAACCACACTTCTGCACCACCTGTACCTAAACCACCACTTCTGCACCACCCTGTACCTAAACCACTATACTTCACACACCCTGTACCTAAACCACTACACTTCTGCACCACCTGTGCCTAAACCACTATCTTCTGCCACCCTGTACCTAAACCACTACACTTCTCTACCTGTACCTAAACACTATCTTCTACACTGCCTGTACCTAAACCACTCACACACCTGTACCCTAGCCTGCTTCTGCACCACCCTGTACCTAAACCACTATCTTCTGCACCACCCTGTACCTAACCACTTCTGCTTCCTGCACCACCCACCAATACTTTCAACCCTGCACCCACCACCTATTCTTCTCTTCTGCACCACCTGTACCTAAACCACTATACTTCCACCCTGTACCTAAACCACTATACTTCCTGCACCACCTGTTACCTAAACCACTATACTTCTGCACCACCTCTTCCTATACCAACCACTATACTTCTGCACCTGTACCCTAAACCACTATGCTTCTGTACCCAAACTATACTTCTACTTGCTAAACCACTATACTTTACCCTGTACCTAAACCACTATACTTCTACCACCCTGTCACCTAACCACAATCCTTTACTTACTACCTGTAGCCTAAACCACTATACTGCACCACCCTGTACCTGGCTTGCTCTTCACCACACTGTGCCTAAACCACTATGCTTCACCACCCTGTACCTAAACCACTCCTGCTACCACCTGAACCCACATACTCCTGTACCTAAGCCACTACACTTCTGCAGCCTGTTACCTAAACCACTATGCTTCTTACTCACCCACCTCATGCCTAAACCACTATACTTCACACTGTTACCTAAACCACTACTTTACCACCTGTGCCTAACCACTAACCCACTTACCTAAACCACCATCTTCTACCCACCTGTACCTAAACCACTATACTTCAACCACTTCTACCACCATGCCTAAACCTCACTTCTGCACACCCTGTACCTAAACCACATGCAAACTACTGCCACACCTGTACCTAAACCACTATACTTCTTACCACCCTGTACCTAAACCACTATGCTTCTACCACCCTGTGCCTAAACCACTACTTCTGCACCACCCTGTGCCTAAGCCTATACTTCTGCACCACCTGTTACCTAAACACTATGCTCTGCACCACACCTAGCACTATCTTCTGCCACCTGTACCTAAACCACTAACACTTCTGCCACCTGTACCTAAACCACTACATGCTGCACCACTGCCTAAACCACATTCTGCTACCTGTCCTTAAACCACACTTCTGCTGCACCATTGCCCTAAACCACTATGCTTCTGCTACCCTCTTTCAAACCACTAGCTTCTGCCTGTGCCTAAACCACTACGCACCACCTGTTACCTAAACCACTATGCTTCTGCCATTCTAAACCACTATCTTTGCCTAAACCACTGCTTCTTAACCACCCTGTTGCCTAAACCACTAATAGCTACCACCTGTTGCCCTAAACCACTATTCTGCCACCTGTTACCTAAACCACTTGCTTCTGCCACCTGTACCCCAAACCACTACCTGCACCACCACCCTCACTTTCAAACCACTATGCTTCTGCACCACCTGTACCTAAACCACTATACTTCTGCACACCTGTACCTAAACCTACCAGCCTGCCACCACCCTGTACCTAAACCACTATACTTCACACACCCCTAAACCACTACACTTCTGCCACACTGGCCTAAACCACACACTTCTGCCACCCTGTGCCTAAACCCTCTTCTGCACCACCCTGTACCTAAACCACTACACTTCCTGCACCAACCTGTACCTAAACCACTATGCACCCTGTACTTAAACCTCCCCTTCTGCCACCCTGTACCCTAAACCCACACTTCTGCCTGTACCTAAACCACTATGCTTCACACACCACCCCTCTGCCACCTGAACCCTTTATGCTTCTGCTACCTGTTCCTAAACCACCAGCTGCCACCTGTTACCCCTAAACCACTTCACTTGCACCACCACTGTACCTAAACCTTCTGCACCACCCTGTGCCTAAACCACTACACTTCTGCACCACCCTGTACCTAAACCACTACACTTCTGCACCACCTGTGCCTAAACCACTACCTTCTGCACCACCCTGTACCTAAACCACTATACTTCTGCCACCTGTTACCTAAAACCACTACACTTCACACCATTTTCATGACACTATACTTCGCACCACCTGTACCTAAACCACTACTTCTGCACACCTAAACACTATGCTTCTGCCACCCTGTACCTAAACCCTATACTTCACCACCCTGTACCTAAACCACCTCTTCACCACCACCTGTGCACAACCATTACTGCTACCTGTACCTAAACCACTACACTTCTGCCACCCACTAAACCACTATGCTTCTGCTGCCTGTTGCCCTAAACCACTATGTACTGCCTCTGCACTTCCACCCTGTGCCTAAACCACTATGCTTCTGCCACCTGTGCCTAAACCACTGCTACACACCTGTGCCTAAACCACTATGCCCTGTGCCTAAACCACTATACTTCTGCACCTCCCTGTGCCCTAAACCACTATCTTCTGCACCACCTGTACCTAAACACTACACTTCTGCACCTACCCTAAACCACTACACTTCTGCACCACCCTGTGCCTAAACCACTGCTTCTGCACCACCCTGTGCCCTGACCACTGCAGCTTCTGCTGCCTGTTGCCTCAAACCACTAATAGCTACCCTGTTACCCTAAACCACTACTGCTTCTGCACCACCTGTGCCTGAAACCACTACACTTCTGCACTGTTACCCCTAAACCACTATGCTTCTACTTATAATGCCCACTATGTATATACTTGTTGCCTATTCTGCCGCCCTGTGCCTAAACCACTGCTTCACCCTGTTACCCCTAAACCACTACTGCACCACCCATGCCTCACTAATATTTCTGCACCCTGTACCCCCTCATCACTGTCTTTCTGCACCCTGTTTCCTAAACCACTATGCTTCTGCCACCCTGTGCCTAAACCACTATGCTTCTGCACTACCCACTGTTGCCTAAACCACTACACTTCTGCACCACCCTGTGCCTAAACCACTATGCTTCTGCCTGTACCTAAACCACTATGCTTCTGCACCTGTACTAAACCACTTCTGCACCACCTGTTACCTAAACCACTATACTTCTGTACTAAACAGTATGCTTCTGCCTGTTACCCTAAACCACTATGCTTCTGCTACCCTGTTACCCTAAATACTACTGGCTTCTGCACCACCTGTGCCTGAAACCACTTCTGCACCACCCTGTTACCTATTACTACCTTCTGCACCTGTACCTAAAGCTTCTGCCACCCTGTACCTAAACCACTGTAGCCTGCGCCACCCTGTTACCCTGAGCTTCTGCTGCCACCCCTGTGCCTGAAACCACTACACTTCTGCACCCTGTTGCCCTAAAACCACTAATGCTTCTGCGCCACCATATTGCCTCAAACCACTCACCTTCTGCACCGCCCATAACCTCAAAGCGCTGTCAGCTATATACTTCCTGTTGCCTAAATGCCACTACAGCCCTGCGCCATCTTATTGCTGAGCCACTGCAAAAGCCTATGCCATATTGCCCCTAAACCACTATTCTGCTTACCCTGTTACCCTAAACCACTTCTGCACCACCCTATTGCCCTAAATACTTCTATTCTGCTGCACCCTGTTACCTAAACCACTACACTTCTGCTGCCCTTATTGCCTAAATACTGTCTTCTGCTGCCTATTGCCTAAACCACCACTTCTGCCTGTGCCCCTAAATATAAGCTTCTGCCACCCTGTTACCCCTGAAATCACTATGCTTCTGCCTGTTACCCTAAACCACTATGCTTCTGCACCATATTTGCCCCTAGATCCCTTTAATATTCTGCTGCCTGTGCCCTAAACCACTATGCTTCTGCACCTGTGCCTAAATCCTTTATGCTTCTGCCTTGCCTGTTACCTAAACCACTACACTTCTGCCACCTGTTACTAAACCACTGTCTTGCCCACCCCTGTGCCTAAACCACTACACTTCTGCACCACCCTGTTACCTAAACCACTATGCTTCTGCACCCTGTGCCTAAACCTATGCTTCTGCACCCACCCTGTGCCTGAAACCACTATGCTTTGCACCACTCTGTGCCCCTAAACCACTACAGCCCTGCTACCCTGTACCTAAACCACTATACTTCTGCACCACCCTGTGCCTAAACCACTACAGCTAACACCCTGTGCCTGAAACCACTATACCACCCCTGTACCTAAACCACTTCACACCCTGTACCTAAGCCACTACACTTCTGCACCACCCTGTTACCTAAATACCTTCATGCACCACCTGTGCCTAAGCCTGCTTCTGCACCTGTACCACTGCCCCCCTGTTGCCTAGACCACTACCTTCTGCACCACCCTGTTGCCTAAACCACTGTAAGCTTCTGCTTACCCTGTGCCTAAATACTTTCTTCTGCACCACCTGTTACCTAAACTACACTAATAGCCTGCTGCCCTGTTTCCCTAAACCACTATGCTTCTGCACCACCCTGTTGCTGTTTTCTTCTGCCACCTGTCACTAAACCACTACATTCGCCACCCTGTTGCCTCAAACCACTGCAGCTTCTGCCTGCAGCTTCTGCCTGTTGCCCTAGACCACTGTGCTGCACCACCTGTTGCCCCTGAAACCACTGCAGCCTACGCACCACCCTGTGCCTAGAAACCACTGCTTCTGCACCACCCTGT
>NW_024752301.1:10000-46469 GCF_018991925.1 Homarus americanus
CTGAGAAACTGAGAGGCTGAGAGACCTGAGATAGCGAACGAAGAAGAAGAAGAAGAAGAAGAAGAATAAGGAGAAGGAGAAGAAGAAGAAGAAGAATAAGGAGAAGAAGAAGAAGCCTCACATCATCATGATCGTGGAAAAAGAGAGAGAGATTTGCGTGACGAAGTTCTTAAAGGAGGTTGTCTCAACTTTTCCTGTCCTCCCCTTCCTCCACACTTTATCTCTTACTTTTTCCATACTTTCTCTCTTCAAACTTTCTTTTTCTCTTCCTTCCCTCTTCCACATAAACTCTCTCTCTCTCTCCCTACCTTCTTCCTTAATCTCTCTCTCTCTCTCTCTCTCTCTCCACTATTTTTCTGTCCTTTCCCTCCTCAAAACTTTCTCTTTCTCCTTTTCCTCTTCCTCACTTTCTTTCTCCCTTACTCTTCTTCAATTTGCTTCTCCCTTCCCCCCTTACTTTTTCTCCCTTCTCTCCTCTACACTTTCTCTCTCCTTTCCTTCTACACTTTCTTTTCCCCTTCCCTATTCCTCATTTTCTCTCTCCCATTCCTCTTATTCATTTTCTCCATTTCACACCTTCACTCTCCCTTTCCTCCTCCTTACTTTCCCTTTCTCTCCCTTCTCTCCTCTATATTTTCTCTCTGCCTTCTCTTCCTCCCTTTCTCTTCTTCACTTTCTTTTTCTTTCCCTCCTCCCCATCTCTTCCTCCTTCTCTGTCTCCTTCATCTCCCTTCCTTCCTTCTTCATTCCTTCTTTTCTCTCATTCTGCATTTCTCTTACTCCTCATCCCCCTCCTCCATTCTTCCTATCCTCTTTACCTTGAACTTCACCCTCCCTTCCTTCTCTCCCATCCCTCTCTACCTCTTCCCCTCTCTTTCTACCTACCCTAGTTCTTCCCAGCACCACCCAGCAGCACTCAGCACCACCCAGCAGCACTCAGCACCACCCAGGAGGACTGACTATGACTAATGACGTGAAATAACAAAAAAGTGGCGTGATTGGCTGGGCTGACTCCCCTATTATCCAATGAGTAATGACCTTTACGCTAACACTGACATGTCTACCTGTTGTCATCCCTCAGTGTGCAATATCCTCTGAGGCTGTGAGTAACGTGGGGGTGAAATTGTTCGATCAGGTGTGTAATTATCTCTGTAGTGTTGGGGAGGACAGGTGTGTTGTTGTTTTATACTGCACACACAACACACACACACACACACACAACACACACACAGGTACGCACACACAGACAGACAGACAGACACACACACACACACACACACACACACACACAACACACACACACACACACACTAAAATTCTTTGTTAAGTGACCCTTTCCCTTTGTCATTATATAATACTTGTACGACTAATATCACTTATGTATTACTTATCAATCAAGTGACGCTCCATAATTATGTCACTTTTATCATCTATATTTTTTCAACCTTTTGACTATTTTTTTTAATAAACAGTTAATTATTATTAGTTTTTGTACATACAACCACCACGACCACTACCACTACCACTACCACGACCGATACTACTACGACCACTACCACCACCATTACCGACCACTTCACTACCGACCACTACCACGACCACCACCACCACACTACCACCACCACTACCACCACCACCACTACCACTACCATCACCACTACCACCACCACTACCGACCATCACGACCACTACCACGACCACTACCGACCACTATGACCACTACACTACCACGACCACTACGACCACTACCACGACCACTACGACCACTACCACTACCACTACCGACCACTACCATGACCACGACCACGACCACGACACGACCACTACCACTACCTACCACGACCACGACCACGACCACTACCACGACCACCACTACCACCACCACTACCATCACCACGACCACTACCACTACCCACTACCACTACACGACCACTACCACTACCACGACCACTACCACTACCGACCACGACCACTACCGACCACGACCACGACCACGACCACGACCACGACCACGACCACGACCACCACCACCACCACTGACCACCACCACCACCACCACCACCACCACCTCACCACGACCACCACCACGACCACCTCACCACCAACCAATTCACCCACCACCACACCACCACCACCACCACCACGACCACCACCACCACCACCACCACCACGAGACCCTACCACCACCACCACCAATCACCACCACCACCACCACTCACCACGACCACCACCACCTCACCACCACCACCACCACCACCACCACTACCACGACCACTACCACTACCACCACGACCACTACCAACCAATAACTACCACGACCACTACCACGACCACGACCACTACCACCACCACCACCACTACCACCACCACCACCACCACCACCACCACCACACTACCACCACTACCACTACCACGACCACTACCACCACCACATACCACGACCACTACCACCACCATACCACTACCACGACTACACTACCACCACCACCACACGACCACGACCACGACCACTACCACGACCACTACCACCACCACCACACATTATAGTGATCGGTAATGACGGGGAGAGGATGGTGAGGAATGAGGAGGGAGGAGTGAGTGGAGTGAGAAGGAGAGAAGAGACAGGGAGGAGGAGGAGGAGAGAATGAGACAGGAGGAGTGAGGGAGGATATAACAGTCACAACACCTGCCGTCAACACCTGCCGTCAGCACCTGCCATCAACACCTACCACCAACACCTGCCGTCAACACCTGCCGTCAACAACTGTCAACGCCTACCATCAACACCTTCAACACCTGCCGTCAACAACTGCTGTCAACAACTGCCGTTAACAACTGCCGTCAACACCTCACCATCAACACCTGCCATCAACACCTGCCGTCAACACCCGCCATTAACACCTGCCGTCAACACCTGCCGTCACAACTGCTGCCACACCGCCGTCAACACCTACCATCAACACCTTCCATCAACACCCGCCCTCAACACCTGCCGTCAACACCTGCCATCAACACCTGCCGTCAACACCGCCATTAACACCTGCCGTCAACACCTGCCGTCAACACCTGCCGTCAACACCGCCATCAACACCTGCCGTCAACACCCGCCGTCAACACCTGCCGTCAACACCTGCCAACACCTGCTGTCAACACTGCCGTCAACACCTGCCGTCAACACCCGCCGCCAACTCCTGCCGTCAACACCTGCCGTCAACACCCGCAGTCAACTCCGCCATCAACACCTGTCAACACCCGCCGTCAACACCCGGTTAACACCTGCCGTCAACACCGCCGTCAACACCTGCTGTCAACACCCGCCGTCAACACCTGCCGACAACAACCCGCCGTCAACACCTGCCGTCAACACCCAGCCGTCAACACCTACGTCAACACCTGCCGTCAACACCTGCCGTCAACACTGCCGTCAACACCGCCGTTAACACACCTGCCGTCAACACCCGCCGTCAACACCTGCCGTCAACACCCGCCGTCAACATCTGCTGTTAACACCCGCCGTCAACACCGCCGTCAACACCTGCCGTCAACACCTGCCGTCAACACCTGCCGTCAACACCTGCCGTCAACACCCGCCGTTAACACCTGCCGTCAAACACCGCCGCCAACTCCTGCCGTCAACACTGCCGTCAACACCTGCCGCCAACACCCGCCATCAACGCCGCTGTCAACACCCGCCGTTAGCACCCGCCGTCAACACCGCCGTCAACACCTCCGTCAACACCTCCGTCAACACCCGCCGTCAACACCCGCCGTCAACACCCGCCGTCCAACACCCGCCGTCAACACCTGCCGTCAACACCTGCCGTCAACACCTGCTGTCAACACCTGCTGTCAACACCCGCCGTCAACACCTGCCGTCAACATCCGCCGTCAACACCTGCCGTCAACACCTGCCGTCTACACCTGCCGTCAACACCTACTGTCAACACCTGCCGCCAATAACGCCCGCCGTACCTGCCGTTCAACACCCGCCGTCAACACCTGCCGTCAACACCCGCCGTCAACACCCGCCAATCAACACCGCCAATCAACACCGCCGTCGACATAATCAACACCTGCCGTCAACCCCGCCGTCAACACCTGCCAAATCACCCTGTAACACCGCCGTCAACGCAATCAACACCGCCGTCAACACCCACCGTTAACACCTGCCGTCAACATCAGCCGTCAACTGCCGTCAACACCCGCCGTCAACATCCGCCGTCAACACCCGCCGTCGCCTGCCGTCAACACCCGCCAAACCCCACCTACCTGCCGTCAACATCAGCCGTCAACACCGCCTTCAACACCCGCCTTCAACACCTGCCGTCAACACCCACCGTCAACACCTGCCGTTAACACCGCAGTCAACACCGCAGTCAACACCGCTGCCAACACCTGCCATCAACACCCCGTAACACCTGCCATCAACACCTGCCGTCAACACCTGCTCAGCACCTGCCGTCAACACTTCCCTGACATGGACTGGGTTGAGTGCTTGTTGTTGAGGCTGTGGAGAGGGTAGGGTGAGGGATTAGGGAGGAGGAGGAAGGGAGAGAGAGAGAGAGAGAGAGAGAGAGAGCACTTATATTATTGGTCAACGGAGGATTATTCACTCGTGTGAACCTGGTATTCATTGTGTGTGTGTGTGTGTGTGTGTGTGTGTGTGTGTGTGTGTGGTGTGAGGTGTGTGTGTGTGTGTGTGTGTGTGTGTGTGTGTGGAGAGGTATAAAGGGTGTTTGTGTGTGTCTTTCACTGTCTGTCTGTCTCTCTCTCTTTTTGTGTATGCGTGTGTGTGTATGTCTATGTATGTCTCTCTCTCTCTCTCTCTCTCTCTCTACTTGTCTATATTTGTTTGTGTATGTGTCACTCTGTCTCTCGTAATGTTAAGCTACGTTAGGTTAGGTTAGGTTAGGTTAGGTTAGTTAAGTTAGGTTAGTCTGTGACCTCAGTGACACAGCCTCTCTATTGACTTAAACTTGAGTCTATCTCAATATATACTTACCATGACCCCAGTGACGCAGCCTCTCTATTGACTTAAACTTGGAGTCTATCTCAATATATACTTACTATACACTTGACCTCAGTGACATGCAGCCTCTCTATTGACTTAAACTTGGAGTCTATCTCAACATATACTTACCTACACTTGACCTCAGTGACATGACCTCTCTATTGACTTAAACTTGGAGTCTATCTCAATATATACTTACTATACACTTGACCTCAGTGACATGACCTCTCTATTGACTTAAACTTGGAGTCTATCTCAACATATACTTACTATACACTTGACCTCAGTGACACAGCCTCTCCTATTGGCTTAAACTTGGAGTCTATCTGCAACTACACTTGACCTCAGTGACATGACCTCTCTATTGACTTAAACGGAGTCTATCTTAACATATTACTATACACTTGACCTCAGTGACATGACCTCTCTATTGACTTAAACTTGAGTCTATCTCAACATATACTTACTACACTTGACCTCCAGTGACATGACCTCTATTCTGACAAACTTGGGTCTATCTCAACATATACTTACTATACACTTGACCTCAGTGACATGACCTCTCTGTTGACTTAAACTTGAGTCTATCACAACTACTATACACTTGACCTCAGTGACATGACCTCTCTATTGACTTAAACTTGGAGTCTATCTCAACATATACTTACTATACACTTGACCTCAGTGACATGACCTCTCTGTTGACTTAAACTTGTATCACTCTGTATATCAAACATTTGGATATTTCCAAAGTGATGAAAATTGTGTGAAGATTTTTTTTTAACTGAATTTTGTTGCTGTGAGGGATTAGCAGGGAGACTCACCCCAGCCAGGTCAGAGGTCAACTGAACAACGTATGTAAACAAAAGCTGACTACTTTTTTTCCTTAAGGCACAACAGCCGTCAGGAAGTTCACTAGTATTGTTGTTGTACCCAGACTATGTGTGAAATTTTGGTTAAATAAACAGTGTTATTTCTTCCTACATACTGTTATTATAAATACTGTGATGAAGAATAGTAAGTGCGTTTGTTATGGTTAAGGAGGAATTAACTTAGTGTTGAAATATATGTTTTTTAAAACAAGATGAACGAATTTGAGTTTGACAAACACACTAACCTGCTGGCGCTCTGTGATGTTCACCTTTGACTTATTTGTTCAAAAATCAACTAAATTTTCTCAGTTAACATTTAACCTATCTGGCAAAACACAATTTCACATATTTCTTTTTGTTTAATTACAGCAGACCATTGATAATCCACACGTCACTAATCCGAGATCTTCTTTATCCCTAACTCGTATTTCGTCACCAAACTTTCCACAATAACATTAAGAAATAAATAATAATAAAGAGAGACATGTTATGTGTTTATCAATCACTCTACATCAAACGTCAATGATAAAATTCCTGTGACAAGTGCACTCTATTACCGCCTCCCTCGGTGGGTCGGATTATCCAGAGTGTACAGCATTGTGATTACACACACACAGAACGCCAACGAGACATAATCTATTTCAACAATAGACATCATAAAAATCGTATTTGTGATCACTAAAGAATAAAAAGAAACACGGCGAGCAGCAGAAAATAACCGCGGCCTCGTACAAGAGACAGTGAAGCCGACCAGAGGATTGCAAAAGTGGAGACAACTCACCATATTGTGGCCAGCAACTGAATCATAAAATGTCAGCTGAAGTGGTTGCGCGATTGGGAATAGATTGGATTAACGAAACAGTATTGGAGTTGATGGAAAGTTAAATTGGTGAGCGGTTACTCCCTGGTGGGGCAGTAAAAGGTTGCATGCAGTCAACACTAGATGGGCCGCCGCCGTAGCAACAGGTAGTGTACAGAGAAGGGGCCGATGTGACAAATTTAACGGGGAAAGGGAAATATCACAGTTCACCCCTAAAAGGACGATGGTTTCTTCTTGTGCCGTAAAGATACACAACAATAATGATACAGTGGAATGAATACAACGAACGCACTCTGGGAATGATGTCATTGACGTTTTACTGAACTCAAGGGATTCCTTATAGATTATTGACGCATGAACTGAATAGTCATTAGTTATATGATGGATTTAACATATAACTTCCCTCCATTTCCTGTCGCTGGTTCTCTCTTGGCTGCCCCACCAGTCGTGTGTTTGTTACACCTTCTACAACGAGGCCCCAACACACACACACACACACACACACACACACACTCCTTACATCCATGAAACTCAACACTCCAGTATCTGTATAGCGGCGTCGATCTTGTGGACAGACAGACAGACAGACAGTCAGTAGTAAGGGAGGAGGAGGTCGCTTAGTACTATGAGAGTCACGTGTTCCTCCTTACCTTACCTCGCCTTCTGTGTGTCTTGAGTAGGGTCAGCAGGGCAGATCACACACCCAACAACACACAACAAACCCAACACAACAGAGCAGGCGAGGCTAGGATCAACAGCAGGAGGCTAGGATCGCAGGAGCTAGGATCAGCAGGGTTACAGGAGGCTAGGGTCAGCAGGAGGCTAGGATCAACAGGGTTAAGGAGGCTGAGGTCAGCAGGAGGCTAGGATCAACAGTTAACAGGAGGCTCAAAACAAACACAAACAACAGCGGATCAGCAACTCGGGGCTAGGATCAACAGGGTTAACAGGAGGCTAGGGTCAGCAGGAGGCTAGGATCAACAGGGTTAACAGGGAGGCTGGGAGGCTAGGATCAACAGGGTTAACAGGAGGCTAGGGTCAGCAGGGAGGCTAGGATCAACAGGGTTAACAGGAGGCTGGGAGGCTAGGATCAACAGGGTTAACAGGGAGGCTAGGGTCCAGGGAGGCTAGGATCAACAGGGTTAACAGGAGGCGGGAGGCTAGGATCAACAGGGTTAACAGGAGGCTAGGGTCAGCAGGAGGCTAGGATCAACAGGGTTAACAGGGAGGCTGAGGGCTAGGATCAACAGGTTAACAGGAGGCTAGGGTCAGCAGGAGGCTAGGATCAGCAGGGTTTGGGAGGCTAGGGTCAGCTGAGAGAGGTTAAGGTCATGGGTTAGCAAGAGGTTAACGTCAGCAGGGAAGTTAGGGTCAGCAGGGGCTAGGTATAATGACACGGAAGACCTTGTACTGTACCCGGAATCATTACAGTATATAAAATGTAAGGGACTTGAACCCGTATAGATGTGGCTAGGGGTTACGCCACTTACAGGGTTAAGTCACTGTACTCACAGGGTTAAGTCACTGTACTCAAACGTTAGAGTCTGTACTCACGGGGTTAAGTCACTGTACTCAAACGTTAAGTCACTGTACTCGAGGTTAAGTCACTGTACTCAAGAGGTTAAGTTACTGTACTCAGGGTTAAGTCACTGTACTCAAGGGAGTTAAGTTACTGTACTGAAGGTTAAGTCACTGTACTCAAGGGTTAAGTTGCTGTACTCAGGATTAAGTCACTGTACTCAAGGGGTTAAGTCACTGTACTCAGGGGTTAAGATACTGTACTCAGGGGTTAAGTTACTGTACTCAGGGGTTAAGTCACTGTACTCAAGGGGTTAGTTACTGTACACAGAGGTTAGTCACTAGCTCAGGGGTTAGGTACTGCACTCAAGGGTTAAGATTCACTGTACCAAGAAGTTGGATTACTGTACTCAGGGTTAAGTCACTGTACTCAGGGCTAAGTCACTGTACTCAGGGGTTAAGATACTGTACTCAAGGGTTAAGTCACTGTACTCAAGGGGTTAAGTTACTGTACTCCACGGGGTTAAGTTACTGTACTCAAGGGCTAAGTCACTGTACTCAGGGGTTAAGTTACTGTACTCAATGGGTTAGTCACTGTACTCAAGTTAGTCACTGTACTCAGGGGTTAGATACTGTACTCAAGGGTTAAGTCACTGTACTCAAGGGGTTAAGTACTGTACTCAAGGGTTAAGTCACTGTACTCAAGGCTAAGTCACTGTACTCAGGGGGTTAAGATACTGTACTCGAGGTTGAGTTACTGTACTCAAGGGTTAAGTTACTGCTTCAGGGGCTAAGTCACTCTCAGGGGTTAAGTTACTGTACTCAAGGGGTTAAGTCACTGTACTCAGGAGGTTAAGTCACTGTACTCAGGTTAAGTTACTGTACTCAAGGGTTAAGTTACTGTACTCACGGGGTTAAGTTACTGTACTCAGGGGTTGATTACTGTACTCAAGGGTTAGTCACTGTACTCGAGGTTAAGTCACTGTACTCAAGGGTTAAGTTAATTGTACTCAAGGGGTTAAGTCACTGTACTCAGGGGTTAAGTTATGCCTCAGTGGGTTAAGTCACTGTACTCAAGAGGTTAAGTTATTGTACTCAGGGGTTAAGTCACTGTACTCAAGGGTTAAGTTACTGTAGTGTACTCGAGGTTAAGTCACTGTACTCGAGGGTTAAGTCACTGTACTCAAGGGGTTAAGTTACTGTACTCATGGGGTTAAGTCACTGTACTCAGGGGTTAAGTTACTGTACTCAGTGGGTTAAGTCACTGTACTCAAGAGTTAAGTTATTGTACTCAAGGGGTTAAGTCACTGTACTCAAGGGGTTAAGTTACTGTACTCAGGGGTTAAGTTACTATACCCAAGGTTATGTCACTGTACTCACGGGGTTAAGTTACTGTACTCAGGGGTTAAGTCACTGTACTCAAGGGGTTAAGATTACTGTACTGAAGGTTAAGTCACACTGTACTCAAGGGTAAGATACTACATACTCAAGGGTTAAGTCACTGTACTCAAGGGTTAAGTTACTGTACTCAAGGGTTAGTCACTGTACTCAGGGGGCTAAGTCACTGTACTCAGGGTTAAATACTGTACTCAAGGGTTAAGTCACTGCTCAAGGGTTAAGTTACTGTACTCACGGGGTTAAGTTACTGTACTCAGGGCTAAGTCACTGTACTCAGGGGTTAAAGATTACTGTACTCAGTGGGTTAAGTCACTGTACTCAAGGGTTAAGTTACTGTACTCAGGGTTAAGTTACTGTACTCAGGGGTTAATCATCGTACATACATGACTGAGTGATTACCTTATTATTATTATTATTATTATTATTATTATTATGATTATTATTATTATTATTATTATTATTATTATTATTATTATTATTATTATTATTATTATTATTATTATTATTTTTATTATTACTACTACTATTATTATTATTATTATTATTATTATTATTATTACTATTATTATTATTATTATTATTATTTTTATTATTATTATTATTATTATTATTATTATTATTATTATTCTCTGCTGTCTTCTCCACTATCCATTATCTTCTTATCTCTCTCTACCGTTTTCGTTTGATTCTTATAATTTTGCATCTCTTTAATTCTGTTCTTTCTCTCTCTCTCTCTCTCTCTCTTCTTTATCTCTTTCTCTTTCTTCTTCTCTCTGCCTTAAATATTTCTCTTTCTATTTCATTGTCTTTTTTTGTCTTTTCCTCTCTTTCTTATTGTCTTTCTCTGGTTCTTTTCTCCCAGCTTCCCTCTCTCTCTCTCTCTCTCTCTCTCTCTCTCTCTCTCTCTCTCTCTCTCTCTTCCCACCCTTTTCCCTCCCATTCCCATTCCTACTCTCTCTCTCCCCCTCCCCTCCTCCCCCCTTCTTTCTCCCTACCTTCCTAGTCCTCCTTCCCCCTTCCACTTCCCCTCCTTCCTCTTCTTCTCCTTCCTCCTCCTCCCCTTTCTTAAGGAATTGAGGCTGGGATTGGGATAAGGGAAGGTGTGTAGAGGTGATGATTGGTGTGAGATTAGGATTGGAGTGAGATTAGGATTGGTATGAGATTAGGATTGGAGTGAGATTAGGATTGGAGTGAGATTAGGATTGGCGTGAGATTAGGATTGGAGTGAGATTAGGATTGGTGTGAGATTAGGATTGGAGTGAGATTAGGATTGGAGTGAGATTAGGATTGGCGTGAGATTAGGATTGGTGTGAAATTAGGATTGGAGTGAGATTAGGATTGGAGTGAGATTAGGATTAGAGTGAGATTAGGATTGGCGTGAGATTAGGATTGGCGTGAGATTAGGATTGGAGTGAGATTAGGATTGGAGTGAGATTAGGATTGGTGTGAGGTTGGATTGGTGTGAGATTAGGTTTGCCGTGAGATTAGGATTGGTTCGAGATTAGGATTGGAGTGAGATTAGGATTGTAGTGAGATTTGGATTGGTGTGAGATTAGGATTGGTGTGAGATAAGGATTGGATAGATATACCTTTTACACTCAAGAGTCGACTCATACACGGCGAGTGGCCAATCTTGATTTCAAAAAGAGATTAGGGTCGGAGGAAAAATGTGGAAACAAGATTAGAGATTAGAAAGTCACAGCGAGAGCTTCAGGACTATTGCGACAGAGCCTTGACATCTGAGAGATTCTGGATATAACTACAACAATTTCATGCATAAAATCCAGGTTTGATGATCTATCCAGCGATTATTATAAGAGAGGATACACAATGGGTAGAATCCCCGGTGTATTTGTTCAGTAATTACGTGAGAAAGAAAACGAAAAATGTCATCGGTTCAGGGGTAACTGAGGCAAATGTCAGGAGCTGCCAGGCTCGACTTTCACAGCAGGACAACTTTTAATTACATGATTTTTTTTGGGGGGGTCGAGAGGTGAAGGGGTGAGAGGTGAGGGCGAGAGATTGGAGAGGCAGAGGAGGTGAGAGAGAGGGAAGGGTGAGAGGTGAGGGCGAGATTGGAGAGGCAAGAGGAAGAGGATAGAGGAAGGGTGAGAGGGTGTTGGTGCGCGTGGGAATGGCTGGGTGAGATGGATTGGCTGTTGGGTGGTCGTAATTATGAAATGCCAACTTATTTCACCTTCAGTTAACCCAACAACCCAACCAACCAACCCAACCCAGCCCACCCAAACCCACCCAACCTTCACCCCTAACCCACACCCACACCCACCCACCCACCCACCCACCCCACCCCACACACCCAACCTCCTAACCCTAACCCAACCCAACCCAACCCAACCCAACCCAACCCAACCAACCCAACCCCAACCAGCCAACAACCCAATAACCCAACCCAGCAACCCAACCCAACCCAACCCCTACCCAACCCCATTAAGTAACAGTAGAACGTTTGATCATCAGGTAAAATACAGTAAGCTTGTGGGAGCTGTTTGTTTGTGTGCTCTCTCTCTCTCTCTCTCTCTCTCTCTCTCTCTCTCTCTCTCTCTCTCTCTCTCTCTATTTTCTCTTTCAATCACTTGCCAGTTTGGATTTTTTTTCTTTCTTTATTTCTTTTTTGTTGTTGATTTTTAAGTTTTATCTCTCTCTCTCTCTCTCTCTCTCTCTCTCTCTCTCTCTCTCTCTCTCTCTCTCTCTCTCTCTCTCTCTCTCTCTCTCTCTCTCTCAGTATCAATATTTATTTACTCCTTTTCATTTTGTCTCTTTTTTCTCTTTTTCTCTTTCTCACTCTATTTATCTCCGTTTTTTTGTATCTGTTCCTCTAAGTGTCAATCTGTCTGTCTGTTAAAGTGTTATAATAACAATAATAATAATAATTAACGGTTTATTGAAAAAGCTCGGCAGCCCGAAGGCTGAAAATATACATGAGACAAAAATTACTTATTACATACAAGAACATGGGGTGGATGGGTCGTTTAACAAAAGTTATCATTACTGAAAGAAGAAGGAACATGAATTGAACATAAAAATTATTATAGTTTACAGTTGATGGCCCGGGCCTGGAGCTGGTCATGGAGACACCAGGTGGTGAGGTGTTCATGTGGTGTAGTAACTCGTCCTCGGGTGTTGATATGAGCAATTTGGCAATATGAGGACCTCCTCTACATCACACTGCTTAGTTAGTTTCCTGGATTTCCTGCACAAAAACCTGCAGAAACGTAAGACATCACTGACCGTTGCCCTTGTGGACTTCAGGAAGGCTTTTGACCTTGTTGATCACTGCACTGTTATCAACAAGGCCATTGCACTAGGGATGCCCACCAACCTGGTCTCATGGCTCACTGATTTCTTGAGTGAACGTCGTCAGGCAGTGAGGTACCAGGGTTCTGTGTCCACATTCCAACACCTCACCTGTGGTGTTCCCCAGGGGACCAAGATGGGACCACTGTGCTTCCTGATCCTGATCAACGACGCTCTATCGGACACTCCATCACAGGTGGAAGTACGTGGATGACTGCACTGTGGGGGTTACAGTGGACAATACCTCACCGGACTACTCATCGTTACAAGGCACCCTGGACAGGCTACAGGCATGTACTACGGAGAGCAAGGCCACCATCAACCACACCAAAACCGTAGTCATGCACATCAATACCGCCATCACTCCAATGCAAGCTCCAGCAGTCACAGTGGGTGCCCATCCTCTCCAGCTGGTGCAGTCTGCCAAACTCCTGGGTGTTACCATAGACCAAAAGCTGGACTGGAAGGCCCATGTAAACAACACAATCAAGGCAGCCTCGTACCGACTCTATATGCTATGGCGACTTAGGTCACTTGGGGCACCCACGCCAGAGCTGAGGACCATCTACAACGCCTTTATTCTCCCCAAACTAAAGTATGCGTCACCAGCCTGGTCGTCTTCTCTCAACTCTACCCAACAACGCCGGCTAGAGAAGGTACAGAAAAGGGCCTGCAGAATCATGCTCGGCGCAGACTACTCCGGCTACACCAACGCTCTCTCCACCCTGGAAATGCCATCTCTCAGTGACCTCCACCACCAAGCACTAGCAAGGTTTGGCAGTGGACTACTGCACCATCCCCGTCATCGCCACCTCCTGCCACCGGCAGTCCCCCGCCCACATCGCACAGTCCGCCACTACAACAAAATTCAACCCATAAGATCCCGCACCGATAGATATAAGAATAGCACCATCCCATCTATTGTTAAAATAATAAACAATTCCTGTTTTATGTACTGTACATCCCTGTAAATGTATTGAACGCATATCATTATGTCTAAATCAAATGTAAGTTTGTATATTTTCAGCCACCGGCTGCAACTCTATTCATAAACCGTTTATTATTATTATTATTATTATTATTACACACACACACACACACACAAGACGTCAAAAATATTCACAAGATAATAAGAGATGCATACTTTGGTTTACAGAGTCGTACAGTTTATTATTAGTAGTTGTTTTTCATTTACTTTTGTTAGTTCAGCTGTACTGTTACTGTAATCGGCTGTAGTCTCCTGTAGCCTTCTCAAAACCAACTACGAAATACAGATAGACAGGTGAATGATAATACCTGAATTAAAACGATGAAATAAGAAAATTTAGTTGTGAAAACAGCGTCACTTCTCTTGCTTTTAGTCATGAGTCTCTTGTTGGTTCTGATTGACGTAGAAAGGTCACACGTCCTTCCTCCCTTCAAGAACCTATGGTAACACTTTTGAGGGTGATAGCTGAATTCATCATCTTCAGGGACTTAAACCAAGATTCGAATAGGGTTAAACCATCGTTCTGCAGTAACTAGAAGACGACAAAGCGTTTAAATTGTGAAGGAACACCTATCACGTCTAAAAGTGTTCCCGACTGCCACAACACAAGGGACATACTACAACACCACACACTCCCACTACACTAAACTGTGCCAGAATCTACCTAAGCTACACCCTGGCCAGTAATGCTTCCCAATAGAAGCATCCTGTTTCAGACTAACTTTTACCTTGGGGCTGGTGATGGTATTACTGGAGGGACCTCAAGGTCCGCCCCTGGCCTGGTAACACCGCCACTACAACACTGACGACACACAGTGGCATACTACCTCACAATTTATTCTTCTTGGCTTCTTCATTAAACCAGTGATGCCTCTTGCCTCTCATTCCTCCTCCCTCACACACAGCTGCATCCCATCCCTCCTCCCTCACACACAGCTGCCTCCCATCTCTCCTCCCTCACACACCGTGCCTCCCATCCCTCCCCTTCCCCACACACAGCTGCCTCCATCCTCTCCTCCTCACACACAGCTGCCTCCCATCCCCCCTCCCCCCCACACAGCTGCCTCCCATCTCTCCCTCCCTCACACACATGCCCTCCCATCTCTCCTCCCTCACACACAGCTGCCTCTCATCCCTCCTTCCTCACACTAGCTGCCTCCCATCTCTCCCCTCCCTCACACCTCCCATCCCTCCTCCCTCCCCAGCTGCCTCCCATCTCCTCCCTCTCGTCTCACATCCTCCTCCTCTGCTCCTTCTCCCTCCTCACACAGCTGCCTCCATCTCCCTCCCTCCCTCACATGCCTCCCATCCTCCTCCCACAGCCTCCCTCCTCCTCTCTCTCCCTCTACATTTCCCTCCTCCTCCCTCACACACAGCTGCCTCTCCTCCTCCTCCCCTCTCCCATGCCTCCTCCCACACACATGCCTCCCCTTCCTCCCCTCATTGTCATCCTCCTCCTCACACGCTTGTGTCCTCCTCCCTCCTTAGCTGCCTCCCATCCCTCCTCCCTCACATACATGCATCCATCCCATCTCCCTCACTGACTGCCATCCCTCCTCCCTCATCTTTCTCCATCCCTCCTCACATACCTTTGCTATCCCTCCTCCTCCACAGCTTCCCTCCCTCCTTCCTCCTCTGTCCAGCTTCATCCCTCCCTCCTCCCCTCCCATTGTCCATCCCTCCTCCCCTCCATTCCTTCCTCCTCCCTCATGCATTCCCTATCCTCCTCCCTCTACAGTCCTCCCTTCTCTCTCTGCCTCTGTGTCCCTCCTCCCTCACACACAGCTGCCTCATCCTTCCTCCTCACATGCTTTATCTCCCTCCCTCCTCCCTCTTAGCTTCTGTCCTCCCCCCTCCCCCTCACACACACACACATGCCTCCCATCCCTCCTCCCCTCCCTTTGGCTTCCTCCCATCCCTCCTCTCCCATCAGCTGCAATCCATCCCTCCTCCCCTCCCCTCTAGCTGCCTCCCCCTCCTCCTCCCTCACATGCAATCCATCCTCCTCCCTCCCCTGTGCTCCCATCCCTCCTCCCTCACATGCTGCCTCATCCCTCCTCCTCATACACTCCCATCCTCCTCCCTGCCTCCCATCCTCCTCCCTCCACTACTGCCTCCCATCCTCTCCCTCTGCTTCCACATCCATCCCTCCCCTCACACAGCTGCCTCCCATCCTTCCTCCTCTCCCTAGCTGCAATCCATCCTCCTCCCCCTCACCCCCTTTACCTCCCATCTCCTCCCCTCACCTCCCTCCTCCTCCCCTTCCATCCCTCCTCTCCCACTTCCACCTCCCTCCCTTCCTCCTCTCCCCTCACCTTTGCCTCCCTCCCTCCCTCCCCTCCCCTTTCCTTGTCCTCCTCCCCTCATACAGCTACATCCATCCCTCTCCCCTCACATCCCTCCTCCCCTCACACACCTTCCTGTCCCTCCCCTCCCCTCCCTCCCCATGTTCCTCCCCAGCTTTCCTCCCCATCCTCCCTCACATCAGCTTCCTCCCATCCTCCTCCTCACATACAGCCACATCCCTCCTCCCTGCCTCCATCCCTCCTCCCCTCCTTCTGTCCCCTCCTCCCTCACGCTCCCTCCCCTCCTCTGCCTCCCATCTCCCTCCTCCCCAGCTGCCTCCCATCCTTCTCTCCTCCACCCACAGCTTCCTCCCACCTCTCCTCCTCACCATGCCTTATCCCTCTCCCTCACAGCTACCTCCCATCTCCTCCCTCCCCCTCAGCCACCATCCTCCTCCCCCTCTCACACAGCTGCCTCCCATCCCTCCTCCCTCATCTTGTCCCCATCCTCCCTCCCTCTCCCCTTGTCCTCCTCCCCTCACACAGCTGTCCCATCCCCTCCCTCTCCCCAGCTTCCTCCATCCCTCCTCCCTCCCCAGCTGCCTCCCATCCTCCTCCCTCCCTCACACGCTGCTCCATCCCTCCTCCCTACATGTCTGCAATCCATCCCTCCTCCCTCACATTTCCCTCATCCCTCCTCCCTCACCTCTTCCTCCCATCCTCCTCTCCACTCTGCCTGCCCTCCCCTCCCCTCCCCCCCTTCCTCTCCTTCCCCTCCCTCATACAGCTTCCTCCTCCCTCCTCTCCCTCACCTTGTTCCTCCCTCCCCTCCTTCTTCCTCCTCTCCCTACCTCCTCCCTCCTCCCTCCCCTCCATCCCTCCTCCCCTCCCACATACATCCCCCTCCCCTCCCCTCCCTCCCCCCTCCCCTTACTGTTCCCTCCCTCCCTCCCCCAGCTGCCTCCCCTCCTCCCCTCACATGCCTCCCATCCCTCCTCCCTCTGCCTCCCCTGTCCCTCCTCCCCTCCCCTCACACTGCATCCATCCTCCTCCCCCCACTCCACAGCTGCCTCCCCTCTCTCACACTCCTCCTCCTACACTCATTCCTCCCATCCCTCCTCACAGCTTCCATCCTCCTCACGCTGCCTCCCACATCCTCCTCCCCTCCCCAGCTGCCTCCCTTCTCTCCCCATCTGCTTCTCCCATCCCTCCTCCTCACATCTCCCATCTCTCTCCTGCTCCTCCCATCCCTCCTCCCTCCCTCCCCTCACTGCCTCCCATCTCCTCCTCTCTCCTCCCTCTGCCTCCCATCCCTCCTCCCTGTGCATCCTCCCCTCCTCCCCTCCCCTGGCTGTCCCATCCTCCTCCCTCACACACAGCTCCTCCCATCCCTCCTCCCCTCACATGTGTCCCCTCCTCCCTCTTGCTACATCATCCCTCCTCCCTCACATACAACCTGTATCCTCCTCCCTCCACACACAGCTGCCTCCCATCCCTCCTCCCCTCCACATACAGCTGCCATCCATCCCTCCTCCCTCCCACACACACTGCTGCCTCCCCATCCCTCCTCCCTCCTGCCCATCTTCCTCCATCCCTCCTCCCTCACATACAGCTGCCTCCCATCCCTCCTCCCTCTACAGCTATCCCATCCTTCCCTCTCTACAGCTTCCTCCATCCTCCTCCCTCATACCAGCCATCCTCCTCCTCCTCAGCTGCCTCCCATCCTCCTCCTCACATACAGCTGCATCCCATCCCTCCTCCTCACATGCCTCCCACCCTCCTCCCCTCACCTCAGCTCCACCCATCCCTCCTCCCTCACACAGCTGCCTCCCATCCTTCCTCCCCTCACCTTCCCTCCCTTCCTCCTCCCCTCCACACAGCTGCATCCCATCCTCCTCCCCTCACACAGCTTCCCTCCTCCCTCCTCCCTCCCCTTCCCATCCATCCCTCCTCCCCCTCACAGCTGCCTCCCCATCCCTCCTCCCTCATACAGCTCCAATCCATCCCTCCTCCCTCCACACAGCTGCCTCCCATCCTCCTCCCTCACATACAGCTTCTGTCCATCCCTCTCCCTCACATACAGCTTTGTCCATCCCTCCTCCCCTCACACACCCCTTCCTCCCATCCCCCCTCCCCTCCCACACACACAGCTGCCTCCCATTCTTCTTCCTCCCCTCTTTAGCTGCCCCTCCCATCCTTCCTCCCTCACATGCTGCCTCCCATCCCTCTCCCTCACCTTCTGTGCACTTCTCCCTCCTCCCTCTACAGCTTCCTCCATCCCTCCTCCTCACATACAGCTGCCTCCCATCCCTCTCCCTCACACCCAGCTGCCTCCCATCCTCCTCCCTCCCCACACATCTTCCTCCCATCCCTCCTCCTCATACAAGCTACCTTCCATCCTCCTCCCTCCCCACCCCAGCTGCCTCCCATCCTTCCTCCCCTCACCACAGCTTCTCCCATCCTCCTCCCCTCCACACACAGCTGCCTCCCATCCCTCCTCCCCTCCCCTCACACAGCTGCCTCCCATCCTTCCTCCCCTCTGCTTCCTCCCATCCTCCTCCCCCCCTCACAGCTGCCTCCCATCCCTCCTCCCCTCCCCACACAGCTGCCCCTCCCCCATCTCTCCTCCCCCCTACAGCTGCCTCCCATCCCCTCCTCCCTCACACACAGCTGCCCTCCCCATCTCTCCTCCCTCACTCCCTGCTGCCCCTCCCATCCCTCCTCCCCTCACACACAGCTGCCTCCCATCTCTCCTCCCTCCTCACCTAGCTGCCTCCCATCCTCCTCCCCTCACTTACAGCTGCACCCATCCCTCCTCCCTCTCACTCAGCTGCCTCCCATCTCTCTCCCTCACATGCCTCCACCCTCCCCTCCCTCTCACCTTACAGCTGCAACCCATCCCTCCTCCCCTCACACAGCTGCCTCCCATCCTTCCTCCCCTCTACAGCTTCCTCCCTCCCTCCTCCCCTCACACACAGCTGCCTCCCATCTCCTCCCTCACACACAGCCTCCCCATCCCCTCCTCCCTCAACAGCTGCCTCCCATCTCTCCTCCTCCCTCACACACTGCCTCCATCCTCCTCCCTCACCTTCTGGCTCACCCATCCTCCTCCCCTCTCCTCCCAACCTCCCATCTCTCCTCCCTCAAACACAGCTGCCTCCCATCTCTCCTCCCTACACACAGCTGCCTCCCCTCCTCCTCCCCCCACAACAGCTGCCTCCCCATCCCTCCCTCACACACTGCCTCCCATCCCTCCTCCCCCACTCACAGCTGCCTCCCTCCCTCCTCCCCACTCACGCTTCTCCCATCCCTCCTCCCCCACTCTGGCTGCCTCCCATCCCCCCATTCTACGTTGTTTTCATCCCTCAGAACCAACAGTATCCTTAGCTTTCACTTTACTCCTAACACACACATTAAGGACTTGGGACATAAATTTGGGGTAATTTTATCTTGATATGACGTTTGGATAATCTGATTTTCTGATTGTACGCATTTAGGTTAGGTTAGGTTAGGTTAGGTTTAGGTTACGTTAGGTTAGGTTAGGTTGGGTTAGGTAGCACAGGATTAGTTTGTTCTACCAATTTCAGAAGAGATAAAAAATTCCCTCGGTTGTGACTTCTAGGCTAACTAAATGACTCCCCGGGTGACAGGTAACGCGAGGGAGAATTAAAGGAAGTCACAGTTTAGGCGGTGGACGACGGAGGAAGGTGCACGGGGTTGGGTAACGAAAGAAGATGGTATTAATATCAGAAAGTATTCACGTTTGTACACCAAAATATAATAGCTGTAGTGTATTTAACTAGCGTATTATACACACAATTACTCATAAACATGCACTTTATAACGCACGGATTTTGATTACCTAATAACAGATTTTGACTCATCCTTGCGTCCTTACTCTCCTTATTTTGGTTTCATTTTATACCTTCCTTCCTTCCAGTCATATATCATGCACCTGTTGAAATGTTGACAGTACAGGTTGAAAATGACAGCTGTCATATACTGTGTATTCTACCAGGATGTTTGAATATATCCATATTTTTAACTCTTTCCACGTGTGTGTGTGTGTGTGTATGGTGTGTGTGTGTGTAGTGTGTGTGTGTGTGTGTGTGTGTGTGTGTGTGTGTGTGTGTGTGTGTGTGTGTGTGTGTGTGTGTGTGTGTCTGTGTGTGTGTGTGTCTTTGTGTGTGTGTGTGTCTGTGTGTGTGTGTGTGTGTGTGTGTGTGTGTGTGTGTGTGTGTGTGTGTGTGTGTGTGTGTGTGTGTGTCTGTGTAATAATAATAATAATAATAATAATTAACGGTTTATTGAAAGAGCTTGGAGCCAGAAGGCTGAAAATATACAGTTACATATTTGGGGAATGGGTTACGAATTACAAATAATATACAAGTAACATAAGTGACACAATAAGACATATAATAACTAGATGTGGAAAAGCTCAAACTACAGTTCATTTCAACATAGTGACAGTGTAAGGAGCAGTGTTTACTGGGAGTGAATACACTGATTTATTACAAGTTATTGATAATTTTTACAATGGTTGGGACTGGGCTGTTCTTATAGCGATCAGTTCGTGCACGTATGGGCTGGATGCGGTTGTGGTGTCGAACAGCAATTCTCGGACAAGGGATCTCAGGTGGTAGTAGGAGTCGGTGTCGGGGATGGTGTAGAAGCTTCTTACCAAATTTGCAGATGAGGTCGTGGTGATGGTCAGTGAGAGTCGAAAGGGTCAGTGTGTTGAGCGCTTCTTGATATGTGGAGTAGGAAGGGGGAGAGAATAATCTTGCATGCCTCTTTTTGCACCTTTTCTAGGTGTTTACGTTGTGTGGCATTTAGGGAGGAAGACCAGGTGGGGGAGGCATAGGTGAGCTTGGGAAGTATGAATGTTGTGTAAACACTGAGGAGCTCGTGTGCAGGAACTTCGAGGGACTTGAGTCGGCGGAGGAGGTGGAGACGGAAACTGGAGGATTTGACAACTTCACTGACGTGTGGTTTCCAATTTAGTTTGTTTTCTATGGTGACGCCGAGGAGCTTCGTGGAATCTACAACCTGGAGTGCGTTCGGACCTAGAGTAATGGAAGGAGGTGGGACAATGTCGGAGGAGAGGTTGATGTGCATAACCATGGTCTTGGTATGGTTGATGGTGACACATGGTTGTTGGTGGCCCAGTTTTGGAGACTGTTCAATAAATCCTGAAGGGCGGTATAGTTGGGAGCAGAATTGTTGACGCTGATCCCAATGGTGGAGTCGTCGACATATTTCCAGCGAGCAGGGGTTTCTCTTAGGGCATCATTGATATATAAGGAAGCAGAGTGGTCCCATCTTTGGTGCCTTTGGGGGACGCCACAGGTGAGTGATCGGGAAAGGTGGAGACAGCCCTCGGAAGCGTACAGCTTGGCGTCGGTCACTGAGGAAGTCTGTAAATATGGTATAAGACTTCTCCGAAGCCTGAGGGGTCATTGAAGTTTGCTGATGATTATATTGTATCGACTAGGTCGAACGCTTTAGTGAAATCAATGAAGGCGACAGCTACAGACGTTTTTGCTCTCGAGATGGCGGTATATGTAATCGAGAAAGCTGACAAGACAGTGAGTGGTGGAGGAAGTTTTCATGTTGCCAAATTGCTGAGGGTCTACGACTCCTGTAATATCAGCATAAGCCCAGTCAAACACAAAACTTTCACAGATTAGGCTGGGTATTGGGGTGATTGCAATAGGTCGTAGTTGATTTAAGGATTGTGGGCTGGTTGACTTGGGCACTGGTGATACATAAGAGGTCTTCCAGTCAGCTGGGCATCTGGCTTGACTGAGAGAAGCATTGATGATGGAGCAGAGGGGTTTAGCAAGCTCCGGGGAGAACTCCTTGAATAGTTTCATTGGTAAGTCAATGGGGGTGGTAGAGCGTTTTAATTTTAGTTTGTCCAGGCGTTTTGCTACGTCAAATTCTTCTACTAAGTCAGTGGGAAGGGGGGCTGGTAGGTAAGCAGGGAGAGTGATTGTGTCAAGCCGTGGGAGCGTCTGGCATATAGTAGCGAAATGGTTATTTGTTTGCTCAGCTGCGTCAACATTAGTGAGATGGCTAAGGAAGGGGAGGGGGTGTGTCTTATTGTTTATTCCATAGAGTTCTTTAAGCTTACCATACCATTGACTGATGTTGGTCTGCTTCAGGTGTTGTAATTTGGTTGGGTAGTGGGACTTCTTTGCAGTGCGTATTTCGCGGATGACTCGGTTGCGAAGTGACCTGTAGCGGATGTGGTCATTGAGATGAAAGGCTCTGTCTCTCTGTTGCATAAGTCTTTTGATCCGAGGTGTGATCCTGGGCAAGTCAGCTGGGTGAGATCTGACGGACTTCTCTGGGAAGAAGTGGTGGTGAGCTTCCGTGGTGGGGTTGGTATAATTTATCCATTTGGTTTCCACGTCATCCACGCTAAGTACTTCAGTCCAGGGATGGTGAACTATCCACTGCCCGAAGAGGCGCACTGTGTGTGTGTGTGTGTGTGTGTGTGTGTGTGTGTGTGTGTGTGTGTGTCTGTGTGTGTGTGTGTGTGTGTGTGTGTGTGTGTGTGTGTGTGTGTGTGTGTGTCTGTGTGTGTCTGTGTGTGTCTGTCTGTGTGTGTGTGTGTGAGTGTGTGTGTGTGTGTGTGTGTGTGTGTCTGTGTGTGTGTGTGTGTGTGTGTGTGTGTGTGTGTGTGTGTGTGTGTGTGTGTGGTGTGATGTATTAACGGTTATTGAAAGAGCTTGGCAACCAGAAGGCTGAAAAGAATTTGATTACATATTTGGGAATGGGTTACGAATTACAAATAATATACAAGTAACATAAGTGACACAAATAAGACATATAATAACTTAGATGGGGATCAGCTCAGAAACTACAGTTCATTTCAACCAGTGACAGTGTAAGGCAGTATTTTGCCGGGAGTGAATACACTGATTTATCACATGTTATTGATAATTTTACAATGGGACTGGGCTTGTTCTTATAGCGATCAGTTCGTGCACATATGGGCTGGATGCGGTTGTGGTGTCGAACAGCAATTCTCGGACAGGGGATGTCAGGTGGTAAAGTAGGAGCCGGTGTCGGGGATGGTGTGGCTTCTTACCAGAATTGTAGATGAGGTCGTGGTGATGGTCAGTGAAGTCAGAAAGGGTCAGTGTGTTGAGCGCTTCTTGATATGTGGAGTAGGAAGGGGAAGAATAATCTTGCATGTCTCTTTTTGCACTTTTTCTAGGTGTTTACGTTGTTTGGCATTTGGGGAGGAAGAACCGGAGTGGGGGGAGGCATAGGTGAGCTTGGGAAGTATGAATGTGTGTATACACTGAGGCTCGTGCAGGAACTCCGAGGGACTTGAGTCGGCAGGAGCAGGTGGAGACGGAAACTGGAAGCGACAACCACTGACGTGTGGTTTCCAATTTAGTTTGTTGTCTATGGTGACGCCGAGGAACTTCGTGGAATCTACAACCTGGAGTGTGTCCGGACCTAGGTAATGGAGGTGGGACAATGTCGGAGAGAGGTTGATGTGCATAACCATGGTCTTGTATGGTTGATGGTGACATGGTTGTTGTTGGTGGCCCAGTTTTGGAGACTAATTCAATAAATCCTGAAGGGCGGTATAGTTGGGGCAAATTGTTGACGCTGATCAATGTGGTGGAGTCGTCGACATATTTCCAGCGAGCAGGGGTTTCTCTTAGGGCATCATTGATGGCAAGGCATAAGGAAGCAAGTGGTCCCATCTTGGTGCCTTGGGGGACGCCACAGGTGAGTGACTGAAGGTGGAGACAGCCTAAAATGCAACAGCGTCGGTCACTGAGGAGATCCTGTAAGCCATGGTATGAGACTTCTCCGAAGCCCGAGGTCAATAGCTTTGTTTATGATTATATTGTGGTCGACTAGGTCGAAGACGCTTTAGTGAAATCAATGAAGGCGACAGCTACAGACGTTTTTCGTTTCTCGAGATGGCGGTATAGCAATCGAGAAAAGCTGACAAGACAGTGAGTGGTGGAGAAAGTTTTCATGTTTGCCAAATTGCACGAGGATCTACGACTCCTGCAATATCAGCATAAAGCCAGTCAAACCTAAAACTTTCACAGATTAGGCTAGGTATTGGAACGATTGCAATAGGTCATAGCTGATTTAGGATTGGGCTGGTTGACTTGGGCACTGGTGATACATAAGAGGTCTGGTCAGCCGGGCATCTGGCTTGACTGAGAAGCATTGATGATGGAGCAGAGGGGTTTATAGCTCAGGGAGAACTCCTTGAAGAGTTTTGTTGAAGTCAATGGGGTAGTAGAGCGTTTTAATTTTAGTTTGTCAGGCGTTTTTGCTTTCGTCCAATTCTACTAAGTCTCAGTGGGAAGGGGGCTGGTAGGTAAGCGGGGAGAGAGTGGTTGTGTCGGGCCGTGGGGAGCGTCAGCATATAAGTAGCCAAGGAAATGGTTGTTGTTTGCTCAGCTGCGTCCCAACATTAGTGAGATAGCTAGGAAGGGGGAGGGGGTTGTGTCATATTGTTTAGTCCACAGAGTTCTTTAAACACCATACCATTGACTGATGTTGGTCTGCTTCAGGTGTTGTAATTTGGTTGGGTAGTGGGACTTCTTTGCAGTGCGTATTTCCTGCGGATGACTCTGTTGCAAGAAGTGACCTGTGGATGGTCATTGGGATGAAAGCTCTGTCTCTGTTATAAGTCTTTTGATCCGAGGTGTGATCCCTGGGCAAGTCAGCTGGGTGAGATCCTGACGGACTTCTCCGAGGAAGAAGTGGTGGTGACTTCATGGTGGTGTTGGTATAATTTATCCATTTAAGGTTTCCACGTCATCCCGCTAAAATACTTCAGTCAGGGATGGTAGACAATCCACTGCCCAAAGAGGCGCACTGCAAGAATCAGTAATCGGCCTGTAGGTCTTGATGTAGAGGTCTCTGTATTTGAGTGGGAGTGGCAGCTGGGGACCAGAGCACTGATAAGTGTGTACTGCCGATAGGGAGGCATTGGTTGAGGTGGATTTGGTACTGAATCCCGCTAAGTCAGTTAAAGATAAGGTCAGGGTGTTTTTGACCGTGTGTGGGAAGTCACAACTTGTGATAGTGATAGCTGGTCCTGGATATCAGTGTGGGTGTCAATTTCATTTAAATCCCCATAATACTAACTTGGCACATGGGTACCTAACTCTGTAGAGGTGGTCTGAGGTGGTGATGAGATGATTGATAGAGTGTCTGGTGGGTGATCGAGGCCCGGATGGTTATGCCACACAGATTATAATGGAAACAGTGTGTGTGTGTGTGTGTGTGTGGGTGTGTGTGTGTGTGTGGTGTTTGTGTGTGTGTGTGTGAGTGTATGTGGTTGTGTTTTTGTGTGTGTGTGTGCTGTGTGTGTGTGTGTGTGTGTGTGTGTGTGTGTGTGTGTGTGTGTGTGTGTGGTGTTTGTGTGTGTGTGTGTGTGTGTGTGTGTGTGTGTGTGTGTGTGTGTCTGTGTATGTGTGTGGTGTGTGTGCGTGTGTGGTGTGGTGTGTGTGTGTGGTGTGTGTGTTTGTGTGTGTATGTGTGGTGTGTGTGTGTGTGTGTGTGTGTGTGTGTGTGTGTGTGTGAGTGTGTGTGTGTGTGTGTGTGTGTGTGTGTGTTGTGAGAGTGTATGTGTGTGTGAGTGTACGTGTGTGTGTGTGTGTGTGTGTGGTGTGTGTGTGTGTGTGTGTGTGTGGTGTGTGTGTGTGTGTGTGTTTGTGTGTATGTGTGGTGTGTGTGTGTCTGTGTCTGTGTGGTGTGTGCGTGTGTGGTGTGATGTGTGTGTGTGGTATGTTTGTGTGTGTGTGTGTGTGTGTGTGTGTGTGTGTGTGTGTGTGTGTGGTGTGTGTGGAGTGTATGTGTGTTTTGTGTGTGTGTGCTGTGTGTGTGTGTGTGTGTGTGTGTGTGTGTGTGTGTGTGTGTGTGTGTGGTTTGTGTTTTGTGTGTGTGTGTGTGTGTGTGTGTGTGGTGTGTGTGTGTGTATGTGTGTGTGTATGTGTGGTGTGTGTGCGTATGTGTGTGTGTGTGGTGTGTGTGTGTGTGTGTGGTGTGTGTGTGGTGTGTGTGTGTGTGTGTGTGTGTGTGTGTGTGTGTGTGTGTGTGTGTGTGTGTGTGTGTGTGTGTGTGTGCTGTTTGTGTGTGTGTGTGTGTGTGTGTGTGTGTGTGTGTGTGTGTGTTGTGTGTGTGTTTGTGGTGTGTGTGTTGTGTGTGGTGTTTGTGTGTGTGTGTGTGTGTGTGTGTGTGTGTGTGTGTGTGTGTGTGTGTGTGTGTGTGTGTGTGTGTGTGTGTGTGTGTGTGTGTGTGTGTGTGTGTGTGTGTGTGTGTGTCTGTGTGTGTGTGTGTGTGTGTGTGTGTGTGTGTGTGTGGTGTGTGTGTGTTTTGTGTCTGTGCTGTGTGTTGTGTGTGTGGTGTGTCTTGTTAGTTTAGTGTGTGTGTGTGTGTGTGTGTGAGTGTATATATTTTATCTCCTTTATATTCTCCACTAATCAATCAAATTCTGGTGAAACTATCGTATGGTGTTCTTACCTAGCATCCCCCCCCTCACACACTCTTACCCTCACCAAAGCATTTGACCTAATTCGCTACAGTTTAATCATCAACAAAGCTATCGACCTCGGGTTTCGGAGAAGTCTTATACCATGACACAGACTTCCTAATGACCGACTCAAAGCCGTACGCTTCCGAGGGCTGTCTACACTTTCAGTCACTCACCTGCTAATCCCCAAGGCACCAAGATGGAACCGCTCTGCTTCCCTATGCTTATCAATGATGCTCTAGAAACACTCTGCTCGCTGGAAATATGTCGACGACTCCACCATTGGGATCAGTGTCAACAACTCGGCTTCCGACTACACCGCCCTCCAGGGATTATGCGACATTCTCCAAAACTGGGCCGCCAGAACCGTCACCATCAACCATGCAAGACATAAACCTCTCCTCCGACCTTGTCCCACACCTCCTTCATTACTTTTAGGTCCAACACGCTCCAGATTATGAACTCCACTAAGCTCCTCGGCGTCACTATAGATAACAAACTAAATTGGCATACGTAAATTGAGTTGTCAAATCCTCCAGTTTCCGTCTCCTCCTCTGCCGACTCAAGTCCTTGGAGTTCCTGCCCCGAGCTTCTCAGTGTTTGCTCAACATTCATACTTCCCAAGCTCACCTATGCCTCCCCTGCCTGGTCTTCCTCTAAATGCCACAAAATGTAACACACCTAGATGTAGAGGGCATGCAAGATTATTCTCTCCCTTCCTACTCACATATCAAGAAGCGCTTCAACACACTGACCCTTCGACTCTCACTGACTATCACCACGACTCGTCTAACTGTATATTTTCACCTTCCGCCTGTTACACACACACACACACACACGGCCAGACACACACACACACACACACAGACGGACACACACACACACACACACACACACACACACACATGGACGGACACACACACACACACACACACACACACACACACACACACACACACACACACACACACACACACACACACACCCATACATACACACACACACACACCACACACAAAAAAAAAAAAAAAAAAAAAAAAAAAACACGTGGTTATACCATTGTAAGACACACGTACAGGGCATGTCCTGCAATCTATTTTGCCTCAGGTGCTCCTGGACATGCAACCTTACCCTAACCTTACTTACCATAACATCACCCCTGCATGCGTCCACACCTCTTACCTGTCCACACCACTCACCTCTTACCACTCACCTCTCCCATACCACTCTGTCCACACCCACTCCCACCCCCTCACCTGTCCCCACCCACTCACCTGTTCACACCACTCTGTCCACCACCACCTCTCCACACCACTCTCACCACCACTCACCTCTCCCACACCACTCACTCCCTCCCTCCACACCACTCACCTGTCCACACCACTCACCTCTCCACACCTCACCTGTCCCTCCACCCTCCCACTCACCTCTCCCACACCACCCCCCCTCACCTCTCCACACCACCACTCACCTGCCCACCACTCACCTGTCACCACTCACCTGTCCACACCACTCCCACCTTCCACACCACTCACCTGTCCACCACTCACTGTCCACACCACCCTCCCCACCACTCACCTGTTCACCCTCACCCTCCCACCCCACCTCCACCCCTCCTCCCCCACCCCCACCACCCACCTCCACACCACTCACCTGTCCACTCACCTCTCCCACTCACCTCTCCCACACCACTCCACCTCTCCACCCCTCACCTTTCCCACACCACTCCCCTGTCCACACCACTCACCTGTCCACACCCTCCTGTCCACCACACCACCTGTCCCACACACCACCTCACCTCTCCACACCACACCTGTTCACACCTCTCCTGTCACACCACCTCCTGTCCCACACCTCTCCCTCACCCCTCACCTCTCCACACCCTCACCTCTCCACACCCCTCACCTCTCCCCCTCCATCTCCCACACCACACTCCACCTCTCCACTCACCTGTCCACACCACTCACCTATCCACACCTCACCTGTCCACACCACTCACCTCCACGCCACTCACCTCTCCACACCCTCACCTCTCCACCCTCCACCTCTTCATCTCACCTGTCCACACCACTCACCTGTCCACACCCTCATCTCCCCACCACTCACCTCCCCACACTACTCACCTGTCCACACCACTCACCTGTCCACACCCTCCACCTGTCCACACCACTCACCTCTCCCTAGCACTCACCTGTCCACACCACTCACCTGTCCCACACCACTTACCTCTCCCACCACTCACATTTCACACCACTCACCTGTCCCTCACCTCTCCACGCCCTCCCTCTCCCACCACTCACCTCCCACACCCCACCTTTCCCCACCACCTGTCCCTCACCTCTCACGCCACTCACCTCACCCACACCCACTCACCTCTTCCCCTAACCCCTCCCACCACTCACCTCTCCACACCACCCCTCCCCTCACCCCACCACTCACCTGTCCCCACTCACCTGTCACACCACTCACCTGTCCACACACTCCTCTCACAACACTCCACTGTCCGCACCCTGTCCACACCACCCACCCTCCCACCACTCACCTGTTCACACCACTCTCACCACCCTCACCTCCCACACCACTCACCTCCCCACACCACTCACCTCTCCCACACCCTCACCTGTCCCTCACCTCTCCACCTCCCCACCTCTCCACACCACTCACCCTCCCACACCACTCATCTCTCCACACCACTCATCTCTCCACACCACTCATCTCTCCCCCCTCACCTGTCCCACCACTCACCTGTTCTACTCTCCTGTCCCCACTCACCTCTCCCACGCCCACACACCTCTCCACACCCTCACCCTCCCACACCCCTCACCTCTCCACCACTCACCTCTCCCACACCACTCCTTGTCCCACCCACTCACCTGTCCACACCACTCACCTCTCCATACCACTCACATTTCCCACACCACTCACCTGTCCACTCACCTGTCCACTCACCTCTCCCACCACTCACCTCTCCACCACTCACCTCTCCACACCCACTCACCTTTCCACACCACTCACCTGTCCCTCCCTCTCCACCCTCCCTCTCCACACCTCTTCCACGCCACTCACCTGTCCACCACTCACCTCTCCCACACCACTCACCTCTCCCACACCACTCACCTGTTCACCACTCACCTGTCCACACCACTCCTGTCCCACCCCCTCTCCACAACACTCACCACCACCACCTCACCTCTCCACCACTCACCTCTCCCACACACCCTCACCTGTCCCTCCTCTCCACATCCTCACCTCTCCCCCCTCACACCTCTCCCACACTCGTCTCTCCACACCCTCATCTCTCCCCCTCATCTCCCACACCACTCACCTGTCCACACTCACCTGTTCCACACTACTCCTGTCCCACACCACTCACCTCTCCACACCACACACTCTCCCACACTCACCTCTCCCCACACCACTCACCTCTCCACCACCACCACCTCTCCACACCACTCCACTTGTCCACCACTCACCTGTCCACACCACTCACCTCCTCCACCACACCTCTCCACCACTCACCTGTCCACACCACTCACCTGTCCCTCATCTCCTCACCCACTCACCTGTCCACCACTCACCTGTCCACACCACTCACCTGTCCACACCACTCCTGCCTCCCCAACACTCACCTGTCCCACCCACCACTCTGCCTCTCCACCCACTCACCTCTCCACCTCTCCCTCCCTCTCCATCACTCCTCACCACCTCACCTCTCCACACCCTCATCTCCACACCACTCCATCTCTCCACCCTCACCTCTCCACCACTCACCCATCCCCCTCACCTGTCCACCACTCCTGTCCACACCACTCACCTCTCCACGCCACCTCTCCCACACCACTCACTCTCCACACCACTCACCTCTCCCACCCCTCACTGTCCACACCCACCTCCACCACTCCCTCTCCACGCCCACACCTCTCCCACACTCCCTCCTCACCTGTCCCCCACCACTCACCTCTCCCACCACTCACCTGTTCACACCACTCTCCTGTCCACACTCCCTGTCCACCACTCACCTCTCCCCTCCTCCCTCTCCCACACCCTCACCTCTCCACACCACTCACCTCTCCCACACCACTCCTTGTCCCACACCACTCACCTCTCCACACCACTACCTCCCACACCACTCAACTGTCCACACCACTCACCTATCCACCTCTCACCTGCTCCACACCTCCCCTCCCACACCTCACCTGTCCACACCACTCACCTCTCCCACACCACTCACCTGTCCCACACCACTCACCTCTCCACACCCTCACCTTCCACACCACTCACACATCACCTCCCTCTCCCACCACTCACCTCTCCCACACCTCACCTGTCCACACCACTCACCTCTCCACCCACACCTCTCCCACTCACACTCCACACTCACCTCTCCACACCACTCACCTGTCCACACTCCTGTCCACACCCTCACCTCCACACCACCACCTCTCCCACCACTCACCTCCCACACCACTCCCTGTCCCACCACACCTCTCCCCACCACTCACCTCTTTCTCTCCTCTCCCACCACTCACCTCTCCACACACCACTCACCTCTCCCCCACTCACCTGTCCCCCACTCACCTCTCCACACCACTCACCTCTCCACACCACTCACCTCTCCACACCACTCACCTGTCCACACCACTCACCTGTCCACACCACTCACCTCTCCACATCACTCACCTGTCCACACCACTCACCTGTTTACAACCAGATATTAAGAGTGTATATAGAACGAGAAAATGAGTTCAAAAAGAAATTGCACGTGGAAAGAAATCTCACAGGATTTATTTTTTTTAGTGATCGTGAGGGCACCATGGGCTCACCCTAAGGTCTTCAAATACTATCGAAGTTGAGAGAAGGAATAGAGATAACAAAGTGGACCTGTGTTTGAATTTAATGTAATAGAATTCAAGGAGGAGGAGATCTTTCTAGGATTAAGATCTAACTTGGGTACAACTACCTACGCTATTCCTCCCTCTGCTTCCCTTTTCTCCCGTTGCAATATCTCAGTTATACGTAAAGCCGAAGAGGAATCAGAAGGAGAAAAACAAAATTATGCATGGTAGTTGAAGTGGAAGGTGTTGTGTGGAGCTTATAGTGGTTGGTGAGAGAAGGAGATAAGGAGTGTGTGCACGGCAGCAAGGCAGGACAGTTGGACACTATTTTGGAGCACTTAACCCAGAGGCGGAAGGTAACTGGACCAATCCATTTTTGCTTTCAGGCTCTTAAGTGAGATTTTAGCGTGATGATTTTGCTTTCAGAATGACATATCTTATTTTTAACGCTGATTAGCAAAAGAAAACAAACAAATTGCACCATAAATAAAGAAATGGAAAATATAAAACAGCTCAATAGTGAGAAACGATATATATAAGTTGTGTTGTCAAAGTAAGAGAAACAATTGAGACCCTAATGGTATGTGTAAATGAAGCAGAAAGTTGGTGAGATCAGCAACATGGGACGTGGTCATAATTTTTGTGATGCTAACATTGGATATTGGAGGTCATAACATGATAACAGACCAACCAGCTGATAAGGGGTGGAAATGATAAAACGAACATTTCTTTACGAAATTTTTTGTGTATCCCAGAGACTAAAAAATTATGCATTGCTGTACCAGAAAGTCGATACTTTGAAGTGACATAAGCAAGTTAGGTTAGATGAATGTTAGGGTTAGGTTAGGTTAGGTTAGGTTAGGATGAATAAGATTAGGTTAGGTTAGATTAGGTTAAGTTTGCTTATGTTAGCTTAAATACAATTAAAGCAGTTTAAGTAGGGTTATATTTGCTTAAGTTAACATTAGCCAGAAGAATAGACAGAAAATATTATACGGAAACACTTTATCCAGATTTAGAATTACCCAACGTACTGTACAGTAGGGTGTGTCATAGGAGGGAAGATCAGCTAAAACTAATGGCCCATCACTTTTTTGGTAGATTTTAGTGTATATAAACAGAAAATATTTTCAGTTTCAATATTTTGCAACCTTTTGCTAGGTAAATTTTAGCGTGAAATTTATTGAAAATCTAACGTACAGCTGCATTAGTGCATTACAATTAAATAGTGAACATTGCTTTCTGACTTCATTCTTTAACAACCCAACTAACAATATTCTTTTCTGTTTCAGATTCTGATGCATTTATAAGTTGATAATATTTGCGATGGCTGCTTGTGTCAGGACGAGGAACCAAAAATCCAGCCATCTCAGGGAGTCACTATCTTGGGTCTGGGAGAGCTCCTGAAGTCAGAGTTGCCTACCACATTGAGAGATGCTTTGAGATACGGTGTTTTAATCAGGCAAATCAGTAGAAAAAAGAATAAAAGAACTTACACAAACAAAGACATTGCCAGTGATATGACAAAGCTGTCTTGGCACAGTACACTCTGGCTAACGCTCAGTTCAAACCTCCAGTCATAACAAGTCAGAAGAAGATTAGTCGAGACTGCTAATAGCCAGTTGGGAAAAGACAAGAGATATCTCTCTTGGGAGAGGAAAACTTGCAGTTAAGGACAACTTTGCCAAGCAACTGGACCAGTTATTTGACATAATTACTTGCGAGTGCCCAATTGTTTTCTGTCCTGAGCTTGGATGCGATCGTGACTGTAAATCCGAGGCCCACATCTCCTGTATTTGCAAGCGTGAACTGAAGATTCCTGTGATCGAACTGGCATTTGTCAAAGCACAGAGAGAGAAGACTGGCAGTATAGGGCTCTCATGATTTCTAGCCAAGATATTTGGAGTCAAGAGACAGGAGAGCTGCCACAGAGGAGACAGAAAGAGGAGAAGAGTTGCCGAGGAAAAGAGACGAGAAGGCCCGGGGTGAGGTAAAAAGGCCGATGATTGGAGTCAAGCTGATTCAGAGTTTAATGACTTCCCCATGGCTGATCCGAGTGCTGACCAGAAGAATGGTGACTTTGTCCCTAACCCAGAAAATAATGATCCCAAACCTTCCAGGCATAAGATTCGAAATAGGAAAGATATCCCGAGCATAGCTCTGGCCAGCATGCGACACCACACTGGTCTCAGAGAAACTGCAGAGATAGCAATAGCTACCTGGATTGACGGTGGTTTGATAACACCTGATGATGTTCACCTGGTGATAGATCATAACAAAGTTAGGAGAGCTCAGAAGAAACTTGTCAGTAACCTAGAAGAGGAGTTTGATTAGGGGATAAGAGAAAATGGAATCAATTGTTTGTTCTTTGATGGGAGAAGGGATGACACTAAAGTGTTCATGAAAGTTGGAGATTCTGACAAGTTGTTCCCTGCCATGGTGAAGGAGGAACACTACTCCTGCTGCAGTGAACCAGGAGGGGAAATATTTGTGGCATTTCCTCCAGAGAAAGATGACATCAGGAAACCAGCTGAGATAGTGGCAGATAACATTGTGAACTGGCTCAGAGAGAACGTAACCAGACCCTGCAGGCCATTGGAGGACAGCACCAACACGAACACAGGGTGGCAAGGGGGGTCATACAGTGGATAGAGCGGAAGATTGGGAGGAAGCTGGTCTGGATTGTTTGTGACCTCCACACCAACGAGTTGCCACTCAGACATCTGATCCAGGAGCTGGATGGCAAGACTCTTTCAAACAACAGATGGTCTGGTCCTCTTGGCAAGATGCTGGACTCTGCCACTGAGTTAGAAATAAATCCGAGCTTTGAAAAAAATCACAGTTGGCCCTCCACTCGTTGAGCTTGCACATACTGTCATTGACGACCTGAGTACTGACCAGTACTATGGTTACATGATTTGCAGTGCCATCAAAACTGGGGTCATGCCTGATAGACTTGCTTACCTGCAGATAGGTCCAGTCTCACATTCTAGGTGGCTCTAACAGCTCTCAGGTTCTGCAGAATTTGGGTCGCTCATCAAAACTGAAAGGGAACCAGCTTCACAACCTGAGACTTATTGTCCAATTCATCGTGAGTGTCTACTTGCCAAATTGGTTCAACACCAAGGTCAAGTCATCGTTCTCCGAAGGTCAAGGCATGTTCTCTTCCAGCTTGAGCTCCTGAGGAGTCAGCCAAGGAAGGTTGTTCAGATTGTGGAGCAGACTGTGAGGAGATCTTCCTGGTATGCTCATCCCGAGGCAGTTCTGCAGACAATGCTCTGCAGTAAGGATGAGGAGGAGAGAAGAGTGGCAGTCAAAAAGATCTTGGATATGAGACTTATGAGAGGATCTGGGCATGACAGAATCAGTTGGTGACGATTCCTTCAGGGTCAGGAAGACTCCTGAAGTCAATCTAGGTGCCAAGACCCTCACTGATCTCATAGATCTGGATAACATCCAGGCTGGCAGTGAGCCCCCTCTTACCTGCAGCCTCACCAATGTTCAAGTCAGAGCTTTCCTGGACAACCCCATGCATGTCCCTGCCTGGCCCTCGCACACCCAGAGTATAGAGCGTTGTGTACAGCAAGTGAGCGAGGCCAGCAGTCACGTGTACAGCCAGGAGAGGAGGGAAGGCTACATCCGAGCTCAGGTGGTCAGCAGGGAGGTGATGAGTAGAAACAGAAGCAAGAAAGACATGTTCTCTATGGTGTGCAGCAACACCGGGTCGTAGTAGTAAAACCGGTTTTTGTATTTGATGATTTTGTTTTCTAAAGGAATATTAAATTTAATAAATGTGTCAAGATCATTCGTTTCACTATTCTGGATCATTTTCATCCTAATAAATTAACCTGATACATTTACTTTACTTTAAATAAGCTATTTAGTGGTGTTGGTAAAAGGGTGGGAATACTGAATTTTCATAAGATTTCAAGTTAAAATTTACCTAGCAAAAAATGAAAACTTTTCAAATCTGAAGATATCACATGATTCTGCACATAGAACTACATCATTAATACCATGGGCCGATTTTTCAAACTCAAAAAAAAAAAATTCGCCTCCGTATGACACACCCTACTGTACAGTCCCCTTCACTAGTGCGTTTACAGGGGCTCGTCATATAAACATTCCACAAATCATTACCATTGAGACATTTGTTTTAATATTATTTTACATAGTGTGATAACTACTGAGAGTTCCTTCTGTCGAATGTAAACAAACACAGAGCTGCCACACTGCACATAACCTGACGAGCCCCTATAAACGCACTAGTGAAGGGGACTGTACTCTCACGCCAGGTGTGTCTCCTCAGGTACAGGCGGTGGGAAGATGGCTATTAAATTCGACGATGTCCTACTTCGGCTAGGGATGGGGCGCTGGAACCTACCTGTCATCTTTATCATCTCCTATTGTGAGTTTGAGTGTGTGTGTGTGTGTGTGTGTGTGTGTGTGTGTGTGTGTGTGTGTGTGTGTGTGTGTGTGTGTGTGTGTGTGTGTGTGTGTGTGTGTGTGTGTGTGTGTGTGTGCGTGCGTGCGTGCGTGCGTGCATGTATGTGTTAATATCGGATCAGCTGTGCATCTCAAGCCTTTGGCAGACTCTGTACCCGTGTCTTCAGCTGTAGGGAGCTGAAATTACCTACAAATTTGCATGTATATTGAACAGTGGTCCTCCCCACCCTGCTATATGGCAGCGAGACATGGGAAGACAAGAGAACAAATGCTAGTATGGAACAACATTGAAGCATGTTATAAAAAAATAATAGAAAAATAAGACACGGTCGTAACACTTCCCCCCCATAAAATAAAATTTTTGCTTGCACAAATTTTGATACGACATAAGTGTTCATTCTGTGGGTCTAGATAACAGATCAGCCAGCACATTGTCTGAACCCTTAACATGTG
>NW_024752302.1:0-38038 GCF_018991925.1 Homarus americanus
AACTGATCCACCAGTTGATATTTCTACATCATAGAACTGTTGTGAATTGCAGAGTGTATATAGGGTATCTAGCAGTGTGTTTGGATAATATTCACACCCGTAAGAGGGCTTCACACATTCCGCCATCCTCATGAATTAATACCTAAACTTAACGTAATTTATACTATCCAGAGTTGTCTTTTTTTTTTTTTTTTTTTTTGTAAAAGGTGATAATTCCAAACAGGTAACGTATAATATTTTTAGATATGGAGTGTATATTGGTAACTTTTTAACGATAAAGCACGCATTCGACGACTGCCTGCTAGCTTGAATTCTATTCTAGGTAAATCCAGGTGGTGTTTGTGTCTTTAAAAAGTAATATATATTTTTTTTCATATAAAGAGTGTATTTTTTTTTTTTTATAAACTCTCAAGGATGACAATAAATTTTAAGAAAACACTAACCTTTCAGGACTAACATTTATTATTTAGAGACTAAGTGTTAACAAAAAACATTTTTTACAAACAAAACATAATAGTTTCTTATTTACTAAACAACATCCAAGAAAGTTATATAATGTTCTTTTTTACTAATTTATTCCTGGGTATTATCAACAAAGTCTATTTCACTCCATAAATAATCATAAATTTCCTTACCAGTTTTACTTACAGTAAATCCTTTACGGGGGACACGCCTAGTTTTACTTATATGCTGGAGCTGCTCCAATGTGAATGGTAGCTTTCTACACAGAGGGTGGGATTGCTTTTTCATTTCCTCCAGAAGATCTAATATAATTTCTTTAGGAGTCTCAAGAAACTCTTTCTCCATTGCCAGTTTAATAAATTTGGGAAAAATGAAGCCCATCGTTTTATACCTCAGATATTCTAATGATGAACAAGAGCCATGGGAATATGCCTTAGCAAACCTGTTTTAAAATAAATACAAGTTAGTGTTGTTGGATTACTGTATCGTATAGATAAAAAAAAAACACCTGTGGTGGGATGAAATCCTAGACAAAGTTCTTCAAACTCCAGAGCACGAGCAGTAGATATATTCAATAAGTAGTACAAGACTTGGCAGGATAACCAACCGGTACAGAAACAGGAGCCAGCACAAGAAACTCCTCGTCGTAAGCAGGCCGAAGCCGATCTGAGGGAAGTTAGCTAGCTAGGCAAGGAGAGTTGCTAGACATTACTAGGACAATAAATGAGGTCTTCTCGTTACTTGACTAGCGCGGTACAGACATAGTACATCGGGACATAGTAAGTGAACATAGGCATTAGACATAAGCATATATATCAAACATGCTATAATAATATGTAGTAATACAGACATGTAAATAAATGGTACAATGAATGGTAACAGAGTCTTGGCGTCAGGCGTGTTCACATATCTTGGTATTTATATATCTATACGCCTCCCTCCCCCTTTACGCTTGTAGTGCAATCTCGAGCGGCTACAGACTCTTTTTCCATGAGTCGGGGGGAGCTGCGAGGGACAATGGGAGGATCAACTGACGACCTTCGTTCCTGGTCTGGGCAAGGGGGCACAGGGGACGGGGAGGAAGGTTCGTCACTAGCGGATGGCACTGGGCAGAGATGGCGTCTGATTCGCCACCACACACGACCACTGGGGAGGCGGACTTGGTACGAACGGGACTCGCCACGGCCCATGACGACCCCGACTTTGTCCCAGCGGTGTGACGTCGGGTCCTGGATTCGTACTTGCTGGCCGACGGTCAACCTGGGAAGGGGGTGGCGTGGGCGTCATAGTGGCTTGTCACTTGGGCCATCCGTGCAGCCTCACGGCGGTCACACTCGTCCGCCTTGATCTGCCATTCATCTAAGAAGGACTGGGGGTGGGCAGGCACACAAGTACGAAGGGGGCGGCCATACAACACCTGGGCAGGAGAGCGTCCGGCAGGGGTAGGGGTGTTACGGAGTTCCAGTAGGCCCCTGTCGAGCTCCTCGCAGTCCAGGTTCCCCGTCGGTGCTGTCTTGAGGATGAGGTATTTTACGGACTTTACCGCTGCCTTGGCATGGCCATTCGCCTGCGGATAATGAGGGGAGGTGACGATGTGGTGGACGCCCCAGCGTTCGGCAAAGCTCTTGATCTCGTGGCTATTGAACAGGGGCCCACCGTCAGTTCGGAGGCGGAGAGGCACTCCGACTTCCCGGAAGAAGCAACAAAACATCCGGATGACCCTGGAAGAGGTGGTGTCCCGACCACAGGGAACTACCACGAGCCATCCAGAGAGCCTGTCGGCGACCACCAGGAAAGACTTTCCGGCCACATTAAAGAAGTCGGCGGACACTGACTCAAAGGGCCGCTTCGGGAGGTCATTGCACAGGTACGGCTCTTGTTGCTGGCTGGGCTGGAGTTGCTGGCAAGGCTCACAGGCCTCAACCGTGCTCTTAATATCGGCGTCAATACCAGGCCAGAAGATGGTCTGACGGGCTCTGCGCCTGGTGGCTTCAACGCCGCGGTGGCTGTCATGGAGGCGGGATAAGGTGCGCCGGCGGAGGGCAGCGGGAACGACGATCCTGGGGCCGTACAACACCAGCTCTCCGTCCGCATAGAAGCTATCCCTTAGCTTCCAGAAGGGGAGGGCGGAGGCGTGAATGTCGTAGCGGTTGGTGGGGAATCCAGCGGAGACGTAGTTGAGGAGTTGGACGTATGCCGGGTCTTGAGCGGCGGCGATGCGAAGCTCCTGGAGAGTCCTATCTTCTTCGATGTAGGGGGTCGGCGTCGTCTTTTCAGCAAGAGAAGTGGCTGTGTGTGTCACTAAAGACCGAACGTGAGCCGCGGCCGTGGTACAGTCGACTTCATCTTCAGGTGTGGGGCGACTAACAGGGGCTCGGGAGAGGGCGTCTGGTATGCACAGAAGCTTCCCGGCGCGCCACACAGCTGTAAAGATGTAGGGGGCGGTCTTCTCTTTGAGACGTTGGAGGCGAGGATTTTCGATGGCGTCCAACGTGTAGTAATTGAGGATGGGTGTGAGAGGGCGATGGTCCGTCATGAGGGTGAAATGCCCAAGGCCGAACAGGTAAAGGCGGCACTTGGCCATAGCCCAGGCGACTGCCAGCATCTCTAGTTCGATGGTGGCGTATCTGGTCTCCGTGTCGGTCGAAAACCTGGAGCCACACTGAACTAAGCGCAGTCTACCCTGGCCGTGATCTTGAAGGAGGGCATATCCGAGGCCGTATAGACGGGAGGCGTCGGTCTGGAGGACCACTGGTAAGGACGGGTCGAAGGGTGCCAAGACTGGTGGTGACAGCAACGCCTTCTTAACATTCCTGAACGCTAGGTCGTGGTCAGGAGTCCAGAGGAAAGAGCGCTTGGGGCTCATGAGTGGGCGTAGAGGTTGGGCTGATGTGGCGATTTTAGGGGAGAAGTCGGCCAGTTGATTTACCAGGCCCATAAACGAGCAAAGGTCGGTCAGGTTCGCTGGAGTAGGGAAGTCCCTGATGGCATTGACCTTCTCCTCATCAGCTGAGATCCCCTCTGGCGAGATGTTGTAGCCGCAGTAGTTAACTTGGAAGGCGGCGACCACAAATTTATCTTTGTTCAGGGTGATACCATGGGCACGACATCTTGTGAGCATCAGATGAACTCGGTTCAAGTGGGCCGGGAGATCATCGTCGAAGAGCAGGATGTCATCTACGACCTTCACGCAGTTGGTGACACCCTGCAGAGCCATATCCCCACGGAGGCAGTACGCATCCCCGTTGCTGCGAAGCCCATGGGTCCGCGGCAGTGTTGGAAGCGGCCGTAGGGCGTGATGAATGTAGTGAGGTGGCGATCTTCTTCCGCCAGGTCGACTTGCCAGTACCCATGTAGTGCATCCGCCGTGGTAAAGAACTTTGCAGACGGGGTGACGCTGCGGACTGTTTGGATGGGCGTAGGCGATGGATGGGCGGGACGGGAGACCTGCGAGTTGAGATGGGTGAGGTCCACTGTGATGCGAACACCGACAGGCTTGGGTGCCAAGACCATAGGGTGGCACCACTCGGAGGGCTCCTCACCGGCGTGTCTGATGATCCCCTGCTGCACCAGAGAATCGAGCTCCGCCTTCACCTTTTCCCGTAGGGCAAAGGGGATAGGCCTGGGTGTGTGGATGGCGAAAGGCGTCACGCCAGGCTTGAGGTGGATTCTCATTGGGGGGCCTGTCATCTTCTTGAGCGGCGTCTTCTGGAGGTCGGACTTGGAGACAAGGATGTCGCTGAACTGACGAAGAAAGAACTCCCGGGCGGCAGCAGGTGTGGTCATGGCTGAAACAGGTATCTCTGCACACCTGTTGAGGTGTGTCACGGCGAGGATGGGCTGTGGGAACTCGGATGAGACGATGGCCAAGTCCTGACAATGGCCACATGATAAGGGAGGGGTTTGGATGCCCTCATGGACGTGGACTGTGGCAAGGCAAGACTTGGGACCGAGCTGTAGTGTTGCCTTGAAGCAACCCAAAGGTGGAGACATCGGGGACCCGTCCACTGTGAGCACGTCGTTCATGGCTGTGGGTGACAGGCTACTCCTGGGAATGTTGAGGGCATCCAGGTGTGTTGGTTCAATCACCGTGATGTCCGCGCCCGTGTCAGGTATCATCAGGAGGTTGGAAGAGTTGGTACCGTAGGACAGACGAACATTGACGGGCTTGGGGGACCTGTCACTCGAGGCATAATCCACGCGTCTGCATCCTTTGTTGTTCTTGGGTGACGGTGGTGTGGACGTTCTGTCGGGCTGTGAAGAGACGTTTTGACCTGGAGATGGAGGCTTCTTGGTGGACCTGCAACACTTAGCGAAGTGTCCTTGCTTGTTGCAAGCGTTGCATGAGACCTTGTTGGCAGGACATCGAGTTGTGCGGGGCCAATGGCCTTGAAACCCGCAGTTTCGACATTTACTATCAGCCGCAGGGCACTTTCCTGGACCGTGCTGGCGCTGACAGTTTCTGCAAGATTCGGGAGAAGAAACTGGTGACTGTGACGGGGGCTGTGGAGAGGACGCCGTCTGCATCTGGCGTTGATTCCTCTTGTAGGTGGAGACGGCATGAACTTGAGACGGCGATGAGTGTATAGCTGAGGCAGCCTCTCTTGTGGCCTCATACGACCTGCAACAGGTGACGAAGTCGGTGAGGGAAGAGGCGGCGTCGAGGGTGAGGAGTTTCTGAAGCAGATCCTCGTCACGTACACCCATCAGCAAGATCATCTTGAGCTGGATCTCAGTACAGGTTACAGGATCGCCTGTACATAGGTCCACCTCGGCTGCTAGGTCCTTAAGTCGTGCGTAGAAGTCTGAGAATGATTCCCCAGAAGCTTGTTTGCAGGATAGCAGTTCCCTACGACACAAAGCTTCATTGCGGAGGCCTCGGAAATGACTCTGCAAGGCGTTTAAAACCTCTGTCACTGACATGGGGGAGTCAGGGGGAATGGCTAGCGTGTGCTCTAGGAGGCGTTGAACATCGAGGGAAATGCACGATCTTAATTGGATGAGTTGTTTATGAGGGGGCATTCGGTTGAGGTCAGACATAACAGCAAAGTCTTCGAAACGACGTCGCCATTGACGGTATACTTGATATGTTGCATCAGATTGAAGAGGTGGGGGGCTGGGAACTGAAGACTTGCTATGCAGGGGTGTACTCGAGACGGCAGGTAATGGAGGAGGTACGGAGAGGTCGACGAGAGTTGAGACTGGAGCAGGTGGTTGAGAAGGCACTGAGGTATACCCAAGGGGGATAGGTGACGTGTGAGGAGGCGTTGTCTGAAGGATAGATGAAGAGGCTGAAGCTGGCGAATTGGTTGTGGCAGCTGTTGAAGTCGTCCTCGTTGCCAGCAATTCCAGTAGTTCCAGGAATTTGCGGTTATCAGCTTGGTGTTGTTGTTGAAGTTGAAGACGGTAAGCTGATTCCTCTGACTGTCTTGACAATTCCTCTTGATGTCGTTTTTCCTCCTCTAATTGACGTCTTTGGGCTTCCTTCTCTTGGGAAACTTGTAGGAAGTGAATTAACTGACGTACATCCTGGCTCCCATCCTTTGAATTTGGCGCGCCCGGCGTGTGAGGCGTGAGGGGGGGTGGGAGGGTCTGTGAGGCTTCGTCTTCCTCATAATCCTCATATAAATTTCTCAGACATCTCGTGTTCGGTATGGTTGCGATGGGAAAGACAAGGAGAATAAGGTGAAGTGCTATGTTTTCGTCAATGTACTTGCCTAAGTGCAGGAACTGGCGGGCAAGTAAGAGAGTATTGACTGTAATATTTGTGAAGTTGAGTGGAGGCGGCTGGCGGCGGTGATACTGGACTCTGTATTCCTCCGCGCGCCCGGGCGAGATGTCGGTGATGACTCAGTCGAGGGGAGGCAGTGGCTTGCGGGCCGGCGCAGACGGAGGATGTATGCCGGAAGTGCTGTCTTGGAAACTGGGCTGAAGGGGTTTCTGCTACCTGTGGGGCCCCAGAAACATAGCAAAACAGACATCAAAGGCACTGCACTTCACAAGGTCACAAAGCACTTTAAATCCAGGGGCACTGTGGAGTATATCTTCTGGGCGGGAAACAGACGAGGCCAGCTCTTGAGACTTGTCAACTGTCGTGTTGGACCTACTCAAACTGCGCCATGTGGTGGGATGAAATCCTAGACAAGGTTCTTCAAACTCCAGAGCATGAGCAGTAGATATATTCAATAAGTAGTACAAGACTTGGCAGGATAACCAACCGGTACAGAAACAGGAGCCAGCACAAGGAACTCCTCGTCGTAAGCAGGCCGAAGCCGATCTGGGGGAAGTTAGCTAGCTAGGCAAGGAGAGTTGCTAGACATTACTAGGACAATAAATGAGGTCTTCTAGTTACTTGACTAGCGCGGCACAGACATAGTACATCGGGACATAGTAAGTGAACATAGGCATTAGACATAAGCATAGATATCAAACATGCTATAATAATATGTAGTAATACAGACATGTGAATAAATGGTACAATGAATGGTAACAGAGTCTTGGCGTCAGGCGTGTTCACATATCTTGGTATTTACATATCTATACAATACCCTGCCTCCTAAATTATTTATCATTTTTTAATAAAAATATTTTATATTAATGTAATAATATACATATACTATATACTGTACCTGTAAATTCCTAAAGCATTGGATACATGAAGTTCATTCTTGAGGAAGTCTGTGCAAACACTTAAAACATAGTCCATTTGCAGCATGTCTGCAGCAACAACTAACTCTTGGGCGTTTTCCACTGTTACCTCAATGTTTCCTACAGATTTAAAAATAAAATTTTCATCCATCAATCAATCAATTAATAATTGTTTTACATAGGTTAGTTATATCATATAATTAGCAATATGAAAGTCAATATGTATGTTTTCTTTATCCTTACCAGTATACATGAATCTGATTATCTGAGTTAATATATTGTGTTTTATGGACTTCATTTCTATTGAAGACTGTGTTTCCTCAGCTAAACCACTCGTAAACATGGCCTGAAAATAGGGGCTTCCCGCTGAGAGTATTACACGGTGAGCCTGGAATAAAATGTTTACCATTGTGTTACCAATAAAAAAAATAAAATAAAAAAATAAAAAACTCTGCAAACACTGTAGCTAGTGAATTGTATCAATAAATAATAGCTAGTGCATTATATCAGTAAATAATGTTTCTCACCTTCACAACTGATCCACCAGTTGATATTTCTACATCATAGAACTGTTGTGAATTGCAGAGTGTATATAGGGTATCTAGCAGTGTGTTTGGATAATATTCACACCCGTAAGAGGGCTTCACACATTCCGCCATCCTCATGAATTAATACCTAAACTTAACGTAATTTATATTGGTAACTTTTTAATGATAACGCACGCATTTGACAACTACCTGCTAGCTTGAATTCTATTCTAGGTAAATCCAGGTGTATGTTTGTGGCCTAAAAAGAATTTTTTTTTCTTATATAAAAAGTAAAATAAAAGGATTTTAGTATATATTTTTTTTTATTTTTTTTTTCATACTTTATTAAGTTTAAAGAACCAGCACAAACTAACAATCAGAGACTTGTGGTGTTATAAAGAGATTACAACATTACATTTTTACATAATAAAATAAAAAAAAATAGATTTTTTATTTACTAGCTTGTTCCTGGGTTATGCATAGTAAATATAAAACTGCTGCTAACTCCATTTAAAAGTCAACATCCATCAATTTTACTTTTGGGTCTTATGAAGCTTTTAAAATGTCACAGTAGCAGGGGTGGGGGTCGTGAGCATAGAGGTAATGGAGGAGTTGTAGTCACAGCATTTCTGATCATCTATCTTCAGTTCGAAATAGGATGGCGGAGGCGTCTCAGAGCTTGCTAGGGTATCGTTGTCTGGTAGAGAATCCTAAAGGTGAAGAAGACGGACGAGAGTTAGCAACCCCATGGTAGAAAAAGATTAAGATATAGTGGCGAAAACATTAATAAACAAAAACAAATATATTCAGATTGGATTCGTATTAACTTACCTGTCTGATGCTGTTGACAGTGATCGAGCGTCTTTTAATGACACGACGAAACACCATTATCGCCGTAATCACCAATACCACCAGCTCCACCGAGTTCAACAGGCAACCCATCACCATTATAATATAACCATCCCTAAACGTCCATGAGCCTCCACATTCATTCTGCTGCTGCTGCTGCTGCTGCTGCTGTCATTGTAAATTACCAAACAACATATATATTCGGGTGATAGCCCACAGTTATATTGTCAATAAATAAAAAAAAAAAAAAAAATTTTAAGACAAGAATTGGAATATAAACAAACAGTTGTAAACCTACTTTGTGGTTCCACTTGTCAGCAGTGGTACAGTTGGGGATGGAGGTAGTGGTGGCGAATGATGACCTGTTGAAGCAGGATGTCATGTATATCCCCAAACAGGTGAGATAGGTGGCGACCAACGAACAACATAAGCATATATTCAGCGTTGTTTTACTTTCCAGCAGTCTCGTCAACCTCATTGTCCGTCGTCCATCCATTAAGGTCAATCAGTATTTAAAATGAATAAATTAGACCCGACCAGCGTGGAGGGAGTTAAGATCAAATCTGGGATTGGTAACACTCATCCAGTGCTTTATATCCTTTTACGTTTTAAAAAAATAAATCAATTTTAAAAAACACACTAAAACATTTAATAAAAAACAAGGTTTGTTGTTGGCGAAAGAGCATCCTCCAGCTCCAATATTTCTTGTGGTATTATCAGCAAACTTATCTTCATCCTATAAAGAAAAACAAACAAAAAATAATATCCCATTCTACCACCCACAACAAAAAAATCAGGTTGATGGAGCCCCATGTTATGGGTATTATAAAACAAAACGCTTTCACTAACATTTATTAACGTTGATGAGTGTGTCGAAAAGAACATTTGTCCTAGCATTTGTAATATTAGTTCAAAACATTTCCATATCAATTATACATTTCACACCCTAGCGAGTGGCCAAATTTCTGAAACCAACTTTTAATTTTAAATGGCAAGTGGGTAACTGGGGGGTGGGGTCGTAAGCGTAGAGGTAATGGAGGAGTTGTAGTCACAGCAGTTCTGATCATCTATCTTCAGTTCGAAATAGGATGGCGGAGGCGTCTCAGAGCTTGCTAGGGTATCATTGTCTGGTAGAGAATCCTAAAGGTGAGGAAGACGGACGAGAGTTAGCAACTCCATGGTAGAAAAAGATTAAGGAGTTAGTAACTTTAGAAATAGTGGGGAAAACATTAACATACAAATACAAATATATTCAGATTGGATTCTTATTAACTTACCTGTTTGATGCTGTTAACAGTGATCGAGCGTCTTTTAATGACACTACGAGCAATCATCATTATCGCCATCATAAATGCCACCAGAAACACCGAGTTGAACAGGTAACCCAACAGGTAACCCATCCCCATTATAAGTAAACCATCCTCAAATGTCCATGAGTCTCCACATTCATTCTGCTGCTGCTGCTGCTGCTGCTGCTGCTGCTGCTGCTGCTGCTGCTATTGTAAATTACAAAATATATTTGGTTATAGCCCACAGTTATATTGTAAAGGATGTAAAATATTTTAATTACAAGCCCAGTTATATTGTAAAGGATGTAAATAACACAAGAAAATTGCAATAAAAACAAACAGTTTGTAAACCTACTTTGTGGTTCCACTTGTCAGTGGTGGGGGTAGAGGTAGTAGTGGTGAGTGAAGCTACCGTTGAAGCAGGATTCCATGTACATCCCCAAAAAGATGAGATAGATGACGGTCAATGAACATAATATGCATATCACCAGTGCTGTTTTACTGTCCAGTCTCGTCCACCCCATTGTCCGTCGTCCACCCATTAAGGTCGCCATAGGTTTAAAATGAATAAATTAAACCCGACCAGCGTGGAGGGAGTTACGATCAAATCTGGGATTGGTAACACTCATCCAGTGCTTTATATCCCTTTTGTTTAAAAAAAAAATTCAAATTTTCAAAATATTTACTAGAAAAATAGAGTAACCAAACGAAATATAATGTATAACAAACATAACTAAATAAAAAAAAACACTAAAACTGTTTAATAAAGAACTTAAAATAATATCCCACTACCCACAACAAAAAATCAGGATTATAGAGCCCCATGTTACGGGTATTTAAATATAAAAAAACTACTTTAAAAACATTTTAATAAAAAAACAAGGTTTGGTTGTTGGGGGAAAGAGCATCCTCCAGCTCCTATATTTCTTCCCAAACAAAAAATCAGGATTATGGAGCCGCTGTAAACGCTTCTGCGAGTGGGTAGCTGGGGGTGGGGGTCATGAGCGTAGATGTAATGGAGAGTTGTATTCACAGACAACAGTTCTGAATCTATTTCCAGTTAGGATGGCGAAGGCGTCTCAGAACTTGCTAGGGTTAGGGTATCGTTGTCTGGTAAAGAGTCCTGAAGGTGAAGGAAGACTAGTTAGCAACCCCATGATGGAAAAGATACCCCAAGACCCCTTAGACATTATTAAACATTACATTAATAAATCGGTGGAACTTAAATATATTCAGATTAGATTATTCGATTCGTATTAACTTACCTGTCTGATGCTGTTGACAGTAATCCGTTTTTTCGACTAGTAATCATCGATATCGCCGTAATCACCAATACCACTAGCACTACCGAGTTGAATAGGTAATCCATCACCATTTTAATGTAAGTACAGTTGGGGGTGGCTGACCCATTGAAGCAGGATGTCATGCATATCCCCAAAAAGATGAGATAGGTGACGGTCAACGAACATAATATCCATATCACCAGCAGCGTTGTTTTACTTTCCAGTTCCGTCAACCTCATTGCCCGTTTCGACCAACATGGAGGGAGTTACGATTAAATCTGGGATTGGTAACACTCATCCCAGTGCTTTATATTCCCACAGTGGTAACACTCAACATCCAGTGCTTTTTAAAAAAAAAATCAAGATTTTAAAAACAAAATAGTTTATTAGCTAGAAAAGATACAGGCGGGCTAACCAGACAAATATAATGTATAACACAAAACACAGAAACTAAATATGGAAAGGCAACACACACTAAAACATTTAATAAAAAATAACAAGGTTTGTTGTTGGGGGAAGAGCATCCTCCAGCTCCAATATTTCTTGTTGGTATTATCAGCAAACTTATCTTCATCCTATAAAGAAAAACAAACAAAAAATAATATCCAACAAAGATGTTACGGGTATTATTAAAACAAAACGCTTTCACTAACATTTATTAACATTGATGAGTGTGTAGAAACATTTAACATATATATTGGATTATTGTAGCAATTTCCGTCCTTCGTGGTAACAGTTGTTTGCATATGCAATTAAGTATAATATCAATAAAAAAACTGTAAATACCACTATAATAAATATATCCATATCATCATCCTATAAAGAAAACACAGTATGGTAGATTAAAATTTCTAAAGGAAATACTGTACTATATTACTATTTCAAAAATATATATTACACATTAAAACAATACATTAAAACAGATGCTAATATTCCATTTATAAAACCCAAGAAAGTATATCCTAAAATAAGTACCATATCTTCTAATTTCTTTTCAGTAAACTAATCCACAAACTTCTGGGCAAACTTCTCTGCAAACTTTTCGGCAAAATCTTGTTTATCAGCAAACTTATCATTCTCTTGTAGCTTATCAGCAGTATCAGCAGTTCCAGTAAACTTCTCCTCTACATTGGTTTCAGTCGTCGCTTCTGCGTACAAGTCCCTATGAAATTTATCCTATAAAGAAAGAAAAGTTAATTTTGAGTAAGTTTACCTACCAAAAATATATATACAAAAAAATTACACTAAGAAAAATAAAGTAAAATATTTACCCATCCACCACCTGTCTTTACAAATTCAGTTAGAGCAATCTTGGTAAAATTTTCCATAAGTTTCTTTGTGTCACTGGTTGTACACGTTATATTACAAAAGGCCAAATAAGTTATAATTCTACTCCAAATTATCTCTCTATCAACACTAAGAATAATTTTACCAATTTCTAAAAGATCTTTATTTGTGTAATTGGTTTGGGGATGTAGTATGTCAAATATTTTATTATTTTGAAAAGAAATACGGTTATAAACTAATTTCTTCACTAAATCATCTGAAAATGTTAAATCCAGGAGTTCATTATCGTTGTTTAGAAGTTCTAAATTGTCTTTGTCTGGCATATTTTTTACTTTACAAACAAACTTTTAAACTTCTTTACTAATTATACGGGTAGTGTTTACTTGTCTAGTCTTTTGAGAACAATACTATGTTGAGCGTTGGGGAGCAACTATAATAATAATAAATAATAATAATAATAATAATTAACGGTTTATTGAAAAAGTTCTGCAGCCCGAAGGCTGAAAATATACATTGGGCATAAATGACTTATTACATACATTGGTGGTTTAACAAAAGCCTTCATTAGAGAAAGGTAAAGGAACATACAGTGAACATACAGATTAATGTAGGTGTTGAACAGCAAAAACGTAGTGTAGTAACTCCCTCCCAGATGGTGTTAGGAGGGACCTCACGTGGTGTAGTAGTTCCCTCACAGATGGTGTTATGATCCTCACGTGGTGTGTAGTCTTCACAGATGGTGTTATGAGGGCCTCACGGTGTGCAGTAATTCCCACAGATGGTGTGTATGAGGCCTCACGTGGTAGTGCAATTCCCTCACAGATGGTGTTATGAGGGGCCTCACGTGGTGTAGTAATTCCCTCACAGATGGTGTTATGAGGGGCCTCCCTCACAGATGGTTGTCAGGTAACTCCTTAACATATGGTGTTATGAGGGGCCTCACGTGGTGTAGTAATTCCCTCACAGATGGTGTTATATGAGTGAGGTGTGGTTCCAGGCCTTCCTATCGTAGACGGATTAACACATCGCTGGTAGTTGGGTCTCACGGGCCGTTATCACTGGGTACCTGGGACCTCACTGTGTGAAAGGTCAACTTGGGTACCACTGTTACTGTTGAGTTGTTCTCACTGACTTAAGCACTGTTCACCACTGTTCACCTCTGTTTAACACTGGTTCCATTTCTTTCCTAAATGAAATAGTAACTTCTGGCGTGAACTTGTTGATATTCCGGTGGGGAGGAGGGTTCAGGGGAGGGAGTTGGTATGGGCCAACATAACAGTTGACCTGGCTGCTCTGAGAGGAGCGCCAGGTACGTCTTGACCCTTCGGTGGTCAAGTGCGTGCGTGCGTGCGTACACACACACATTTTTTTATGTATGGCCAATTTTTTTATATATGGCCATAGTGACATATACCAATTATCCTATTGTAATTGGATTAAATTAAGTTTATATTCACTAAATGATGAAAAATTTATTGGATTGTGATATTTTTCATCTATTATTTTAACCCGATCGTCGTTATCAAAAAATGATGAAAAATTGATTGGAGTGTGATATTTTTTATCTATTATTTTAACCTGGTTGTCATCAATAAAATAATGGCATGAGATAAGATAATCTATAATACATCTTTTTTCTAATGGTGTATAATAAAAATTTCGAGCAATTATATGGAGAAATACATTAGCATGACATGTTATAAAAACTCCTCCGATAATATATTGTTTTCTAGAATATTTTCTACTTTGAAATAAAATCAATTCACTATAAAGAGGAGCAAAGATCTCATTTCCTTGTGCTAAAATTTTTACATGTATGTTCACATATTCATACCGAAATATTAGTGCATATACACGTAATTCTAATTGAGTAAATTTATCAGAAATAATATTCATTAGACATTCTGTAAATGTATCATTTCTTTCCATCCATGTTGTGTGAAATTTATAATAGTTTTTTTTTGATGATTTAGATTTTATCGCTTTGCAAAACCTTTTTAAAAAGTATAACAATTGGTCTTTTTCAAAACTTTTGAACTCTATTATTGAATCTAGACACCAATCATTTTGTAAAATATATGTGAGCAAAACAAATATAAAATCATTTATAAACATTTTTTTTCTAATATAAAGCTATATAAAGGGAAACTTTCAATTTTCAAATTATCTTTTTATCCCTCCCTATCATAACAATCTCTCCTCTCTCTCTCCCTCCCATATATATTCTATACTGTGGTGGTAAAATAAATATTTTTATTTATTATAGTGAAAAATGATATGTAAAACTTTAACTTTCTAAATCCATGAATGAACATTTTAAAAATTTAAAAAGGAAAACTTTCTATGGCAATTTAAATGTGTACGTACTGTTGAAAATTATCTTTTTATTTAATTATTATATTGGCATGGCAAATATTTTCTTATAATGCGCAACCTTTAACGTATTGTTTAACCTTTTTAACGGATTGTTTGGGTAGTGGGGTTAATTATCTTTTTCGTATTCGTGTGATTTTTATAACGTGAACTGATTGTGATTGTAATTAATTTTATTATTATCTAAAATGTTAAAAAAATATTTATTATTTATAACAGGAAATTTTGAATGGTGATGTGGGGTTAATTATCTTTTTCGTATTCGTGTGATTTTTATAACGTGAACTGATTGTGATTGTAATTAATTTTATTATTATCTAAAATGTTAAAAAATATTTATTATTTATAACAGGAAATTTTGAATGGTGATGTGGGGTTAATTATCTTTTTCGTATTCGTGTGATTTTTATAACGTGAACTGATTGTGATTGTAATTAATTTTATTATTATCTAAAATGTTAAAAAATATTTATTATTTATAACAGGAAATTTTGAATGGTGATGTGGGGTTAATTATCTTTTTCGTATTCGTGTGATTTTTATAACGTGAACTGATTGTGATTGTAATTAATTTTATTATTATCTAAAATGTTAAAAAATATTTATTATTTATAACAGGAAATTTTGAATGGTGATGTGGGGTTAATTATCTTTTTCGTATTCGTGTGATTTTTATAACGTGAACTGATTGTGATTGTAATTAATTTTATTATTATCTAAAATGTTAAAAAATATTTATTATTTATAACAGGAAATTTTGAATGGTGATGTGGGGTTAATTATCTTTTTCGTATTCGTGTGATTTTTATAACGTGAACTGATTGTGATTTTAATTAATTATATTATTATCTAAAATGTTAAAAATATTTATTATTTATACTACAGAAATTTTGAATGTTATAAAAATATAATATGCAGAAGGCAGCAGGCAGACAAATCACACATTTTTATTTTTTATTATTAAGGGCAGCAGCATTTTAATTGTTATATTTTAAAAACTGGATAATTTCGTTATTGTTTACACTTTTAAAAAACTTAAAGAAACATTATTCTTGGATTAAAAAACTATCTAAAACTATTAATGGCAAAACATTTTTATCTTAATTTAACTATTAAGGCATTTTTTTTTTTTTAAAAAGAACATTTTTATCTTTCAGTGTAAAAAAAGGAAACCAACCGTTAATATTATTGGGTTTGGGTGTGGGTGATAATTATATCATGTGTAATTTAATTTAGTAAAACTGATACTGAGATCGTGCGGGGAAAAAACGGTATTATTTTGTTTTCAGATTGAGATGAAGTAAAAAATTATCTAAAAATGGATAATTGATAGGAAATTATAATTAATTTTAGTAACTATTAAGGCAATTTTTTTTTTTTTAAAAAGAACATTTTATCTTTCAGCTTTGTAAAAAAAGGAAACCAACCGTTAATATTATTGGGTTTGGGTGTGGATGATAATTTTTTCGTGTCTTAGATTATGGAGTAAGAAAAATATCTGAAAATGGATAAGAAATTATAGTGAATGGCGGATGGGGGTGGGGATGGGGGGATAAAGATTGTGGATTAATTTTGACTCGACTCATTGTTTTTCAGATTTATGTTTTCAGATTTCAAAATGGATGAACAACAACATAAAAATTGTAAGGTTGTAGTAAGTTGATTATTTTTTAATATTTTATTATATACTCAAATTTTTAAAATTAGAAAGAGATTTAAAACTTGAGACCACAAGGATGATAAATCTCGAGTAGTATATAGTATACTATATTGTAAACTATTAAGTTAGGGGCCGGAAAAAGAGGGTGGATTCAAGGGCATATTAATTTACAGGTCCAGGGTTAAGGGGTTATTTTTTTATCTTGTATCCTAAGTCTAACACAAATTCCTTCTTTTTTTTTTTTTTTTTGATTAATATGGAATTGTGTTTGCAAGAGAAGGGATTCTCACATACAAAAACACTTAAATGTGTGTTTATCCGTATGGAGAGATAGGTGCACACACCCACTACTAAGTCAAATCAACCTTACTGGTGAACTATTGTATAACATCCACCCAACATTTATATTTACTTTAATACAGTATCCAGAGTCTCATCTCTTATATTGTCTTCAACAATATAAAAGGAGACCCTAGGAGCGAAACAATCATTAAGTTACAATTATAACACACATACATCCACCCACACTCTTGTTTATTATTTTTCCTCGTTTGGTATCGATGTCGAATTTCTTTTGAAATTCAAAGGGACTCTATCAAAGTACGAGACTCTTAGGTATACAATAAAACAAACATTCATTACACTTAATCCTACAGGTTGATTTGTATTGTCGACAAATGTAGTGCACCGGGACTGGTTTACAGTGGATTCATTCACAGTCCTACCTTTTCTTAGGTTTTCGCTGGAGTCTGCTTAAAAGGATAGGGTAAATATCCTGTGCCATACGGGACAACTTTTTATAACAATTAATTTTTAAAGATTGAATAAATTTTTAAAGATTGTTATAGAAGGGTTCTCCCCAGAAAACCAAAATTGCATGCAACTCTCTTATCTTCCTCTGGGGAAGATTTGATTTGTCTTGTCAATTAGATTAATACCCCCAACCAATACTTTTAATTTTTGAAAATATAACATACGGACCCTTACTTAGTAGGAAAAACAAATTAAAATTTAGAAAGAGAGTACTAGGTAGATTTTCCAGTATTGTTATCGATATACACCCCCAAATGGAAATTTTACACATAGTTGGATTTTTTAGTTAGGGGATATTATCTTTATTGGTTAATCTTTATCTAGGGGTAGAGTTATTATTCTCGATGGATTGGGGAGATCCCTCACCCATGATTAGTAACTCTCTCTAGAAACAAAAGACTGATCTTTAAGATTAAGAAAAAAAAATCCTTTCAGTGTCGTATTATCACGCCATTAAAGAATTATTGCATTTAGTGCTACCTAGGATAAAGGTTTGACACTGTAGTTCTTTAACAGATTCTAGTGATAGTCGAGACTATTGTAAAATTTTTTTTACTCCCAAATTAGTAAAACAACATTATCGGTAACAATATTTTATACTCTCTTACTTTGTCTGTGTTAAAATAGAGAATAGTATATAGCTGAGGGAAGGGTCTCGCGGCTGGGTTACCAAATAAAACCCTCAATGTAAAGTTATATACTATATTAATTCTCTCCCAGCCGTGATCGCTATAGAGTTAAAAGACCATGTTTTTATGACGACTATGTATAAAATATTTTAAACTTTTCCAATAATAAACATAAAAAAATCATATTACTGTATTTTTTTTTCTTCCATGTAATTCATGTAAAACTTATCTTCATATCATCCTTCGAAAAAACAAATTATTGGTATCTATTAAATCCACTCTATGGTGTAAAACAAAATGCAAAACAAAACATTATGCACTCCCATAGTGGTTTACACAGTTTAGGTTCGTCATTAATAGTTGAAACCTCAATTTGTTCGTCTTCATCGTTATTATCATCGCCATTGTTATCATTATCAATTTGTTCTCGCAATACTACTTTTTCTGACATTTCTGAAAATTTTCTGTGAATTGCTGTGGTCTTGCTTGCACTTTAAACACACGCACGATTAAGCTTTTTGAGTGAAGTAAAGTAGTACGTGTACGTACGTTCTTTATATACAATTCCTTCTCTCTTATATAAATTACTGCCAAACTAAATGCCAAATACTTGCCAAATACTTAATTTCACTGAATGATAAACCCAGTGTTTCTCTCTCTGCCTCTGCAAATCTGAGAGTGTTAGTTAAAAGATCGATCAATCGATCAATCTCTCACTGCAAGTCTGAGTGTGAGTGTTAAAACACTTAATGTATTGGGTTTTCCACAACATACATCCATTTTACTTAAGAATATTTTTTCTTTGCTTCGGGGAGTGAGGATCATACCATACAGCAGCAGGTGAGAGGAGGAAGGTGGTGAGGGTCATACAGCAGCACGCTACTTCCCTCAAACAACAACCTTGTCTTTAACAACCTTTACCTTTAAAAAACTAGGTAACATGTAGTTTGCTTCCTTCAAATGGGAAAAAGGCGTCACCAATCATTCATACCCACCAACTTTTACATATATACCCCTCCCCAACATGAAGTAGCACCACACTTTCCATTAGGCTGCCAACCGATCGATCAATCGATTATTGGGTTGGGGTGTGATAACAGAACTAACTTTATTTGACGGACGGATGACAATGGTAGATAGTGACGGCGACGACAATGAAGATACCGATACACCAGCAAATACAAGTACAAGTGAAGTCAACAGAAAATTATTTGAAGAGAAACTGTTTGCACCAAAATTTTGCAATAAACGGTTATTTTTTACTGATACAAAATTGAAACAATATATAGAAATAATTGAAGCAGCCAAGAATAAAATTACTACAAAGACGCCTCAGGAGTATGCTCTTATTCGCCGATACGATGTAATTTACAAATATGGTATTAAGAAATAAATAACTAAATATTTGAAAAATGGGCAAGAAAACGTTTTTGTTAGTGTCTGTGAAATTTATGATAACATTAAAGATTCACATCTTACTATTGGACATGGAGGGGAGAGAAGAACTTATGTCGAATTGAAGAAAAAAATTGCCAATATAACCTTAAAACAAATTAAACTCTTTATTTCTTTATGTGAAACATGTCAACTAAAACGTCATCGACGTACAAGGAAAGCAGAGGTTGTTAAACCTCTACTCTCTAGCAGTTATGGATCTAGAGGTCAGATTGATTTGATAGATATGCAGAAAGAACGTTTTGAAGATTATAAATTTATTCTACATTATCAAGATCATTTAACAAAATTCTCAATTTTACGGCCATTAAAGAATAAACAAGCTGACGAAGTAGCTTATAACCTGTTACAAATATTTAGTATAATTGGAGCTCCTAAGATTCTCCAAAGTGATAATGGTAGAGAATTTGTAGCATCTATTATTAAGGATTTAACAGAAAACATCTGGCCAGACCTGTACATAATTAACGGAAAACCTCGCCATCCTCAGAGTCAAGGAAGTGTAGAGAGAGCTAATGGAGATGTTATGCGAATTTTAAATAGCTTTTTAAAAGATAACAACACCCCGAACTGGGTTATTGCTCTCCCCTTTGTTCAAATGGCCAAAAATTCTGCTCATAGTGAAGGAATTAACATGTCTCCATATAAAGCTGTTTTTGGTAAAGATCCAATAGAGGGGATGAAGTCAAATTTACCATTAGATACAGGTATATACAATAAGCTTAAAATGTACGTGAAAACTGAAGAATAATTTAATAAATGTAATGTGTAATAGACAACGACAACGACAACAACAACAACAACAACAACAACAACAACAACAACAAGGAGTTGTTGTTGAAGAAGAAGGAGAAGAACAACAAGAAGGAGAAGAAGAAGGAGAAGAACAACAAGAAGGAGAAGAAGAAGGAGGAGAACAACAAGAAGAAGAAGAAGAGGAAAAAGAAGAAGAAGAAGGAGAAGAACAACAAGAAGAAGAAGAAGAAAAAGAAGAAGAAGAAATTACAGGAAGTATTATTATAGTTTTTAAGTTCCAGTGTTATTTTATTTAAAATCAATAAGTAAAACAATATGTATTAATCAAATTTTAATGTTTTTTTATTTTTATTATAGATGAGAGACTACCTATCAGGAAGTACACAGACCAAAAGAAAAGAAGAAGAAATTACAGGAAGTATTATTATAGTTTTTAAGTTCCAGTGTTATTTTATTTAAAATCAATAAGTAAAACATTATGTATTAATCAAATTTTAATGTTTTTTTATTTTTATTATAGATGAGAGACGACCTATCAAGAAGTAAAAAGAAAAAGAAGAATCGTATACAACAACAACAAGTATTTCTAAATAAATCTACTAGTTTAGATGATGAATTATCATCACATGAAGAGGATGCCAGTAGTAGTGTAAACATAAATATACAATCCATACATAATAATAGACATTTAGCCCAACAAACTCAGAAAATGAATGCTAAAAAAATGTTGTTACAAAACAACAAATCATCTTTCACAGTTAATGTTAATGATAAAGTTCTCGTACCTATTCCCTCAGTTGATAGACATAAAATTGGACCAATTAATTTAATAGGAATTGTATCTGGAATTAATAAACAAAAGGGTTTATATAAAGTAATAACACCCCATGGTGAACTTAAACCAAGATTAATGAAAAATCAACTAGAACTGTATGGTAATAATGTTAGTACACAAATACCACCACCACCATCATCACCACAACCACAACATTCACCATCATCATCACCACAACCACAACATTCACCATCATCATCACCACAACCACAACATTCACCATCATCATCATCATCAGTACCAACACCACCAAGACCATTATCACAATTACCACGTGTCAAATTATCTATACGTAAGGCTGCAAGATTTCAAACTAAGAGTTTAGGGATTCGTAGAGAAAGTATAAGAAATAGTGTAGCTTGTAAATGTAAATCTTTCCTTGTAGAGACAAACGATGTGCATGTTTTAAAAGAAATAAAAAATGTAACAATATGTGTGTTCACGGTAAAAATGAATGTAAAATGATTAGTCTAATGTTTGTTGCTATTTTTTATATTATTTAATAATATTTAAATCTAAATTCTTCAAAGATCCCATTTTCCACTAGACTACACAAAACTTTTGTGGAATTATGGTAAGGGATAAGAGAAATATATCTTCTGCAGGAACATTGTATCCATGCATCCACATTTTATTAAAACTCTTTCTCTCCAAAGTTTTTTTTCTTATCTTTTTTTAAGTATCTTTTTTAAGCATTTTTTTTTTGACTGACTAAAGATCATAGTTATTTCCCTTGAGCCCTTAAAACTCAGAGGAAAGGGGTAAAAACCAAGCCTTAGGTAGTAAAAACCAAACTTAGCTTAGTAATTGTTTTATTTTAATCAGTCACTCATTTACCATACAGGCAGGACAATGGTTCTCTCACTGTTGATTCTGGAAGCTTTCTTCAAGAATTTGACGTTTTTTCTTCTCTATAAGAAGCCCTTGTATAATGTTTCTAGGAGTATCAAGAAACTCTTTATGCAATATCACGTTTGAGAAATTGGTGATTATGAAGTCCCGTGAAGCATCCAGCAGTGGTACTAAATGATGGGCTACAGCTAACCTGTGTTTACAAAAATATGGAATTTATATTGGATTACTGTATGTATAAAAACGGTAAAGTTTACAAAATTAAAATATTTTTTAATAATTTATTTACACATACCTGTAAAATCTTAAAGCATTGGATGAATGAAGTTCACTCTTGAGAAAGGCTGCGCAAACACATACAGCATGGTGAACTTTCTTCATGTTTGCAGCAACTATTAACTCTTGAACGTTTCCCGCTGTTATCTCGATATTTCCTAAAGATTTAAAATAAAAAATTCATAATAATTAATAACATAAAAATACCGTTTTACATATAGCAATATGTTTTTCCTTTTATCTTACCAGTATATATGAATTCGATGATCTGAGTTAATATATTGGGTTTCATGGACTCCTCTATTGAAAACTGTGTTGTTTCCTCAGCTAATCCACCCGTAAACATGTCCTTAAAATATTCACTTCCCGCCGAGAGTATTACACGGTGAGCCTGGAATAAAACGTTTGTTGTATACAGTATATAAAAATCTTCCTTCATCTTTTTCATTCATTTCAGACAATAAAGCTAAAACTTTAAATATATCAGTAAATAAATAATGTCTTCTCACCTTCACAATTGATTCACCAGTTGATATTTCTACATCACAGAACTGTTGTTTCTGCCAGAGTGAATGTAATTTATGTAGCAGGTCGTTCGGATAAGAGAGCTCCACACATGCCGCCATCCTCATATAAAAGACCTAATATACCTAGATAACTAACGTAATTTATACTATTCAGAGTTGTCGAATTGTTAAGTTTTTTTTTATTTATTTATCCTTCTCTCCCCCTAAAACTCTCCATGTGCTGTAGAATAGATAGTTTTAGGAGAAAGAGAAAGAGAGGACAGTTTAATTATTTTTCCTCAGTTAGATCCATCTGTTATTCTTAGGGTCGAAATACTTCAACATTATAGAATATTATAGTTTTTATTTATAACATTTAATTCATCCTTATCTGTTCATCAACGTAATTTTTTACGGTCAGTTTTACGGTTACCACCTATGACATACAACAACAGAGAATTTGTGGCATAATACATTGATGAACACTTAAACCATTTATCGTGTTGAAAGTAAAGTAAAAGAAAGGTAAAAGGAAGGGGGAAGGTTATACAATTTATTCTTTTCACGACAGTATTACAAAAAAATTCTTATCTAAATTATGAAGATATGTATGTGGTTTTTCTGTGGTTACTCGGCACCCCAATTATAAAGTTTGCTCATTACTACATAAATTCTTACCACATACATTACAACAGCGATGATTTGCTCTCTTAGCTCAGTTAAAAATTACCAGATATCACCACCCACCACCAGACAACTCAACTCTGGATGGATAGTATTACATTTGTTATTTGTTGTAATTAGTTATATATGAGGATGGCGGCAGCACGTGTGGAGCTCTCTGATCATGGGGAGGGGGAGTGTAAATCTTATCCTTATCCAAACAACCTGCTAGAGAACTTACATTCACTCTGGCAGTTACAAAAGTTCTGTGATGTAGAAATATCAGCTGGTGGATCAGTTGTGAAGGTGAGAAAACATTATTTTACTTTTTTAGTATTTACTGTAAAAACTATCTTGTTGTCCGTCCTGTCTGTATATGTATACTTTTTATTATTCCAGGGTCACCGTGTAATACTCTCGGCGGGAAGTAATTATTTTAAGACAATGTTTACGTGTGGATTAACTGAGGAAACAACACCTTCAATAGAAATGAAGTCTATGAAATTTAATATATTAAATCAGCTCATCGGATTTATATATACTGGTAAGGATAAAGAAAAACTTTTTAAGTTAATAGAAAGTGAGTGCTGTATGTAAAACGGTATTTTTTATTTTGTGGATGAAAATATTTTTTTTTTAAATTAGGAAACATCGAGGTAACAGTGGAGAACGTTCAAGAGTTAATTGTGGCTGCAAACATGCTGGAAGTTCACCATGCTGTATGTGTTTGCACAGACTTTCTCAAGAGTGAACTTCATCCATCCAATGCTTTAGGAATTTACAGGTACGGTTTGATTTGATGATTCAGTTGATTATGTTATCTGTACGTACGTATAGTAAATCCATTAGGAATAAATTCCATTAATATTTTTTTTTAAAACAGGTTTGCTGAGGCCCATTATTTAGCAAACCTGCTGTCTGCTTCGCGGGACTTCATCTTTTCCAATTTCATAGAAGTGACAATGGAACAAGAGTTTCTTAAGATTCCTAAAGAAATTTTACTGTATTTTTTTGAGTCAGAGTATCTTCATATTGACTCTGAGTTTCAGGTAAATATTTAAATACACTTTTTTTTTATTTAATAGTAGACCCAAAACAATCAAATTTATCTATCTTTTCTTTCTTTTTATTGTATTGCAGGTATTCTCTGCTGCCATCAGATGGATTACACAAGATATAACTAATAGACATTGTTGGATTTGTGACATTTTGAAACGAGTGAAATTGTCTTTAATTCCAAGAATATGTATTTAAAAGTATCGAATGTTTTGATACCTTTAAGCAGAAATGGCAACAAGTTTGCCCTATGAAAATTGAGAGAAGTGGGCCAGGAATAGCAGTCTTACATGGGAAAATTTTCATTGTTGGAGGGGTTAGAAAGGAGGAAGCTCAGTCATGGAGGTTACCTCTATGCCTTCGGTAGTTGGACGGGATCGGTCATCGAAAAAAGTATTGAAAGATATGACCCTATTGCAGATGAGTGGAGATTATTAGAGTCAAATATGCCAGAAGCTAGATCCAAGTAAGTACAATAAAAATTTTCAAATTGGATTTACTGACTGATAGTGTGAACTACTGATAATGAGAAAATGTAGCAGTCGCTTGTACTGTTTTTTTCTTCCTTTTTTTCTTTTACAGCATATATACTAGAACATCGAGGTCTTAATTGGTGGATTTCATTTCACCCTCCTGCGTGATCTTCTCTCATAGAATCCTGTGACTGGGCAGTGGAAGAATCTAGCACCAATGCTAGGTCCACCACCACATAAGACGATAGGTGTTGCAAATTTGGATAACTTTTTATATGTAGTAGGTGGTGGTATTCGGGACAATTATGAGGAAACACAATGGAAAGATATTCTTTTGAACAGGTAAGATTATTTACCACTTTACTAATATACAAGATTTGAATATTTACCAGTGCAGTGCTTATGAATTCTTATTATTATATACAACAAGATTTGAATTACAATCTTGTAGTTAGGAGGTGAAAGAATTTTTGTAATACTGTTTGAAAAGAGAGTAAAAAATTGTATAACCTCCCTCCTCCCCCTTCCTTTTACCTTTCTTCTTCTTTAATTTCCCACAGTGGTTTAACTGTTCATCAATGTATTTTGGTCGAAATATCTGAACAGTTTGTTGCCACAAATTCTCTGTTATATGTCAAGGCGGTAACTATAAAATGGTGGAGTATTTCGACCCTAAGAATAACCGGTGGATAAGCTGTACACCACTCCCTGAAAGTCGGTCTGATGCTATAGCAGTCTCAATTTGACTACTCGAAACCTTTGAAAGGTGTCAAAGTTGTGACATTACCAACCTATATACTGATGTCCTCCTCCTCCTCCTCTTCTTCCTCCTCCACCTCCTCCTCCTTCATCCTCACTCTCTTTTTAGTAAGTACTCATTTAAAAATAAAAAGCTATCAATCAAATGTATAGTTTTTTACTACCCTATATGATATAAAATTGTATTATAGCTTGAGTTTCTTTTGAACAGGTAAGATTATTTACCAGTGTATTATTATATACAAGATTTGAATTACAATGTTGTAGCCAAAGAATTTTTGTAATACTGTAGTGAAAAGGAGTAAAAAATTGTAGAACCTTCCTCCTTTTTATCTTTCTTTTACTTTCCCACAGAACAAATGGTTTAAGTGTTCATCAATGTATTTGGGTCGAAATATCTCAGCAGTTGTTACCACAAATTCTCTGTTATATGTTATTGGAGGTGACTGCAAAATAGTAAGGAAGAACGAAAAAAGAATGATTGATTAATGAAAAGTGATATTTCTTAATATTCCTACATATCTGTACAAATATTTAACCTTAAACTATTACTTTTTTTTTTAGGTATCTAGTGGTGATGTGGAGTGTTTCGACCCTAAGAATAACAAGTGGATAAACTGTGCATCACTCCCAGAGGGTCGGTCTAATACTAGAGCAGTCGCAATTTGACTTGAAACTTTTCATATACTGCTGTCCTCCTCCTCCTTCTCTTCACTCTCTTTAAAATAAAAAAGCTTCCAATGATCACAAATTTCGCATTTTCATTCTTCAGGAGGTGGGTATGAAAATTATCCTCTCTCAGTTAAAAATTACCAGATATCACCACCATTTACCAAAAATAAACAAAAAGGATGGCGGCGGCATGTATGGAGCTCTCTGATAACGGAGAGGGGGAGTGTAAATCTTATCCTTATCCGAAAGACCTGCTAAAGAACTTACATCACTCTGACAGTTACAAAAGTTCTGGATGTGAGAAAACATTATTTATGAACGCACTAGCTTGTAATATTGTTTGAATGTTTAAAGTGTGTGTGTTTGTAGGCAGTAATTAGTATTTATTATCTGAAATAATTGTAAAACTGTATTCCATGCTACACCATGTAATACTATTGCACACATAAATAAAAAAAAAAAAAAAAAAATTCCAGTATAGTTTTTACTACCTATCCCAACATACTGAAAGAAAAAGGCTACTGTAGTTTAATTTTGCTTCTGTTTGGAGGAGAAGCCAGACCCCGGCGAGGACGGAAACACCACCACGGGTATTACCAGATATCACCACTACCACCATTTATAAAAAACAAAACGGGGTTAGTATTACATTAGTATTTGAAGATGGCGGCTGCATGTGTGGATCTCTCTCATCACGAGGAGGAGGAATGTAAATCTTATCCGAACTACCTGCAAGACTACATACATTTACTCTGGCAGTCACAACAGTTATGTGATGTATAAATATCAGCTAGTGGATCAGTTGTGAAGGTGAGTGAAACATTTACCTGTATTTACCTCCTACACGTCCTTCTCTGCCCTCCATCACCCACCACTTACACCCATATCGAACTACACCGCCCACACTCTACCCGCCGCCGCCCTAACCGCCCAGGAGTCTAGGACCAAGGACCAGTGGAAGAAATCTCCCAACTTCCCTGAATGCTTCCTAGCAGTGGTTTGATTTTGGCTTGCTTCCTAGCAGTGGTTTGATTTTGGCTTGCTTCTTAGCAGTGGTTTGATTTTGGCTTGCTTCCTATTGACCGACCAGTCTACATCTATAGGTGCCTCACCGCACTGTTATTATGGCCTCTCTCATTTTACATCCTCTACTTGCCCCATGACCTCCTCCTATAGGTCCCCAGCCGTTACCAACACCTTTTCCTTCCCAGACCAGATATCCCTCCTCCCAGTCATAGGCCTGGTATTTGACGACATATTAGTGTCACATCAATCTTTATCATAACCGAGAACTCCCTCGCCCCCCCCACCACCCACACATTCATCCATCCATAATTCTCTCACTTTTATGTAACTTGACAAAACCTATGCTATGACGACGACCCCTCACCCAGACTTTTACGCCCTCTTAACGTACCCCAATAAACTAGCCTCCTCGGGGACAAATCTAAAAAAAAAAAAAAATCTGATGGGATTACATTTTATTCCACAGGCTCACCGTGTAATACTATCAGCGGGAAGCGAATATTTTAAGGCCATGTTTACGTGTGGATTAGCTGAGAAAACAACACAGTCAATAGAAATGAAGTCTATGAAACCCAATATATTAAAACTGCACATCGAATTCATATATACTGGTAAGGGTAAGGATAAAAAAAAAAAAAAAAAAAAACATTTTAAGTTTTCATAGTGCTATGCTATATGTAAAACGGTAGTTTTTATTTTGTTATTGAATTGATAATTAATGAATGAAACTTTTTATTTTTTTTAAAATATTTTAGGAAACATCGAGGAAACAGTGGAAAACGTACAGGAGTTAATTGTGGCTGCAAACATGCTGATAATGCCCCATGTTATACGTGTTTGTATAGACTTTCTCAACAGCGAACTTCATCCATCCAATGCTTTAGGAATTTACCGGTACGTACATTATAATAATTAATTATTTTAACTGTTTATATGTATTTTTATCTGCACCTGTACGTAACTAATTCCATATTTATTTTTTTTAAAAACAAGTTTGCTGAGGCCCATAATTTAGTAAGGTTGCTGCATTCTTCGAGGGACTTTATCTTCTCCAATTTCGTAGAAGTGACAATGGAGCAAGAATTTCTTGAGATTCCGAAAGAAATTCTACTGTATTTTCTTGAGTCAGAGTATCTTCATATTGACTCTGAGTTTCAGGTAAAATTTAAATAAAATTTTTTTTATTTAATATTACCCACTTGTTTACCGACTGACTGACGGACGACTTTTATTTAATATAATATTTACAAAAGACTTTAACCCCAAACTATCAAATTTATCTTTCTTTCTAATTCTTTTTATTGTATTGCAGGTATTCTCTGCTGCCATCAGATGGATTAAACAAGCACAAGATATAACTAATAGACATTGTTGTTGGAATTTTGACATTTTAAAACGAGTAAAATTGTCTTTAATTCCAAGTAAACTAATAGAAAAATCAATTAATGAGTGCTCTCATATCAATCTGAAAGTTTTCCTTAAAAACATACAGCAAAATTTTTTGGACAAAAGGGAAGCTTTGTATGTCCAGCCAAGAATTTGTACTCGAAAGAAAATTTATGTCCTAGGTGGAACAAAGAGAGAAATCTGTGTCCACTTGCAAAGAACAGATCGGTTTACATATAAAAGTGTCGAATGTTTTGATATCTTTAGGCAGAAATGGCAGAAAGTTTGCCCCATGAAAATTGAGAGATGTGGGCCAGGAATAGCAGTCTTACATGGGAAAATTTTCGTTGTTGGAGGGGAGATAGAAATTGAACCGGCAGATGATGAACTTTATGATCCTGATCCGCTTTTGGCAAATGGTGATGTTTATGATCCTCAGGAAGATAATTGGACCGGGATATCTTCTATGGTGCTCCCACGGTGTGATTTTGGATTATGCGCTCATGGAGGTTATCTCTATGCCTTTGGTGGTTTGACTGTCTCTGGTTGGAGGAGTGCGGTCATATCCCAAACGATTGAAAGATATGACCCTATTGCAGATGAGTGGAGATTATTAGAGTCAAATATGCCAGAAGCTAGATCCAAGTAAGTACAAAACCATTTTCAAATTGGATTTACTGACTGATAGTGTGAACTACTGATAATAATGAGAGAAAATGTAGCAGTGGCCTGTACTGTTTTTATTTTTTTATTTTTATTTTCTTTGACAGCATGGGTACAGTAGAATTTCAAGGTCTTATTTACATTGTTGGTGGACATACGGACACTTACAAGCCCCTGCGTGATCTTCTCTCATACAATCCTGTGACTGGGGAGTGGAAGAATCTAGCACCAATGATAGGTCGACCACACTCCCACAGGATGAGATCGTACGACATGATGAGTGTTGCAGTTTTGGATAACGTTTTGTATGTAGTAGGTGGTGTTCAGGAGGAAAAACCAATGGAAAGATATTCTTTTGAACAGGTAAGATTATTTACCAGTGCTGTGCTTATGAATTCTTATTATTATATACAACAAGATTTGAATTACAATATTGTAGCTAGGATGTGGAAGAATTTTTGTAATACTGTAGTGAAAAGGGAGTAAAAAATTGTATAACCTCCCTCCTCCCCCCTTCCTTTTACCTTTCTTCTTTTACTTTCCCACAGAACAAATGGTTTAAGTGTTCATCAATGTATTTTGGTCGAAATATCCCAGCAGTTGTTGCCACAAATTCTCTGTTATATGTCATAGGCGGTTACGGTTATCATAACTTGGTAAGGAAGAATGGAAATAGAAGAATGAAATATATTAATATTCCTACATATCTTTTAACCTAAAACCTAAACTAATTTTTTTTTTTTTTAGATGTCTGTCGCTAATGTGGAGTATTTTGATCCTAAGGATAACAAGTGGAGGAACTGTACACCACTCCCTGAGGAACGGTCTGATGCTAGAGCAGTCTCAATTTGACTCGAAACCTTGAGTGTGATATTACCTGCCGTTGCTGTTACAAACACCTCTTCCCTCCCAGACCAGATATCCCTCCTCCTAGTCACAGGCCTGGCATTTGATATTATTAACATAAAATGTACCGGTAACTTAATATATTAATGCTAGAGCAGTCTCAATTTAACTCTCTTCTCTCCCAAGCTCAAGCTCAAGAATATCCAACGAGAAACTTTCAAGTCCTCATCATCCTGCTCTCATCCTCTTCAACACACACTTAAAATAAAAAAATACTTCAATCAATGTATTACCTATCCCAACAATACTGAAAGAAAAAGGCTGCTGTTAGTTTAGTTTTGTTACTGTTTGAAGAAGCGACGGAAGCACCACCACCACGGGCATTACCAGATATCACCACTACCACCATTTATAAAAACAAAACTGACAACTGGTTAGTATTACATTAGTATTTGAAGATGGCGGCTGCACGTGTGGATCTCTCTCATTACGAGGAGAAGGAATGTAAATCTTATCCGAACTATCTGCTAGACTACATACATTTACTCTGGCAGTCACAACAGATATGTGATGTAGAAATATCAGCTAGTGGATCAGTTGTGAAGGTGAGTGAAACATTTACCTGTGAGTGAAACATTTACCTCCTACACATCTTTCTCTGCCCTCCATCACCCACCATTTACACCCATATCGGGGGAGGGAAGGAGGGAAACTTAACTACACCCCACCCGCCGCCTCCCTTACCGCCCAGGAGTAAGTGGAACATGTTAACAAAGTCTATCCGAGTATGACACCGAATAGGACCAGTGGAAGAAATCTCCCAACTCCCCTGCTCCCCTGGCACAAATAAAGAGCTTGCTCCAACTCTCTTCGCACGAGAGAATCAATGCTTCCTAGCAGTGGTTTGATTTTGGCTTGCTTCCTAGCAGTGGTTTGATTTTGTTGTCCATAATTCTCTCACTTTTATGTAACTTGACAAAACCTATGCTATGACGACAAACCTTCACCCAGACTTTTACGTCCCCTTAATGTACGTACGAGTATAAAGGCAGTATGAACGATCGAACGAACTTGAAGGGGGTGCCCAATAAACTAGCCCCCTTCGGGACAAATCTTAAAAAAAAAAAAACTGATCGGGATTACATTTTATTCCACAGGCTCACAGTGTAATACTGTCAGCGGGAAGCGAATATTTTAAGGCCATGTTTACGTGTGGATTAGCTGAGAAAACAACACAGTCAATACAAATGAAGTCTATGAAACCCAATATATTAAAACTGCTCATCGAATCCATATATACTGGTAAGGGAAAACATTTTAAGTTTTCATAGTGCTATGCTATATGTAAAACGGTAGTTTGTATTTTGTTATTATTGATAATTAATGAATGAATGAAACTTTTATTTTTTTTTAAATCTTTAGGAAACATCGAGGTAACAGTGGAAAACGTACAGGAGTTAATTGTGGCTGCAGACATGCTGATAATGCCCCGTGTTGTACGTGTTTGTACAGACTTTCTCAAGAGCGAACTTCATCCATCCAATGCTTTAGGAATTTACCGGTACGTACAGTATAATAATTAATTATTTTCAACTGTTTATATGTATTTTTATCTGCACCTATACGTAACTAATTCCATATTTATTTTTTTTAAAAACAGGTTTGCTGAGGCCCATAATTTAGTAAGGTTGCTGCATTCTTCGCGGGACTTTATCTTCTCCAATTTCGTAGAAGTGACAATGGAGCAAGAATTTCTTGAGATTCCGAAAGAAATTCTACTGTATTTTCTTGAGTCAGAGTATCCTCATATTGACTCAGATTTTCAGGTAAAATAAATTTTTGTATTTAATATTACAACTTTCAATTAATTTTATTTACAAAAATTTTAACCCAAAACTATCAAATTTATCTTTCTCTATTATTTATTGCAGGTATTCTCTGCTGCCATCAGATGCATTACACAAGCACAAGATATAACTAATAGATATGGTTGTTGGAATTTTGACATTTTAAAACGAATGAAATTGTCTTTAATTTCAAGTAAACTAATAGAAAAATCAATTAATGAGTGCTCCTCTGATATCAGATTGAAGGATAACCTTAAACAGCAGACAAACTTGGCCAAAAGGGAAGCCTTGTATGTCCAGCCAAGAATTTGTACTCGAAAGAAAATTTATGTCATAGGTGGATCAAAGAAAGAACACATGAGGAGATCAAGATCAAATAAGTATATATTTCAAAAAAGTGTCGAATGTTTTGATATCTTTAGGCAGAAATGGCAGAAAGTTTGCCCCATGAAAATTGGGAGAAGTTCACCAGGAATAGCAGTCTTACATAGAAAAATTTTCGTTGTTGTGTAATAGGCCCCTGTCTCATCAACAGAACGTATTATATAAATGGGTCAATACATCTGATATTATATTCAGATTCACCACCCTGTAACTTTCCACTGTCTATGAGTAAGACATGAGATTGACACGTGAGCGGGCAACTTACCCAAGAGGGCGAGACCCATAGCTCAGCATATCTGTAAGCACGCACTGCGATGCCCCTAAGCTTCAGTAGCTCACGTCAACTCATATCGAAAGGACGTGACCAAACGTTTATCATACATAAGCGCCGTCCTTTCTCTCATTCACTCCTAGACAGTGAGACTTCACGGTTGATATACACTTTCGGGAATTATATACATACAACCTTTTATAATAAAACAAAGGAACTACTGCGTTTGGGTTTCGTTGCCCAAATATAAAAAGCTGCTCGTGGCGGACTGGGTTGTTGGACACAGTTGGGGTTGGAGGGGAGAGTCAGATTTTGGCAGATGGCGAAGTTTATGATCCACAGGAAGATGATTGGACTGGAATATCTTCTATGGTGATTCCACGGTATGATTTTGGATTATGCGCTCATGGAGGTTACCTCTATGCCTTCGGTGGTTGGACGGGATCGTTCATCGAAAAAAGTATTGAAAGATATGACCCTATTGCAGATGAGTGGAGATTATTAGAGTCAAATATGCCAGAAGCTAGATCCAAGTAAGTACAATAACAATTTTCAAATTGGATTTACTGACTGATAGTGTGAACTACTGTAATGAGAGAAAATGTAGCAGTGGCCTGTACCTTTTTTTTTTATTTTTTTATTTTTTTTTTATTTTTACAGAATGGGTATAGTAGAATATCAAGGTCTTATTTACATTGTTAGTGGATATATGGACTCTTACAACCCCTTTCATGATCTTCTCTCATACAATCCTGTAACTGGGTAGTGGAGAGAGCTAGCAGCACTGCGTGGTCTATCTCGCCACCACTACACGATGGGTGTTGCAGTTTTGAATAACTTTTTGTATTTAGTGGGTGGTATTCTTACTGAAGGGGAAAAATCAATGGAAAGATATTCTTTTGAACAGGTAATATTATTTACCAGTGCATGCTTATTATTATAATACAATACAATTTGAATTACAGTAGTGAAAAGGGAGTAAAAATTGTATAACTCCCTTCTTTTCTCCATACAATACAATTTGAATTACAAATATGGAAGAATTTTTGTACTGTAGTGAAAAAAGGGAGTAAATATTGTATAACCTCCCTTCTTTTCCTTTCCACAGAACAAATGTTTAAGTGTTCATCAATGAATTTTGGTCGAAGTATCCCAGCAGTTGTTGCCACAAATTCTCTGTTATATGTCATAGGCGGTAACCGTAAAAATTAACTCCTTGAACTGGTAAGAAAGGAAGAATGGAAATGGAAGAATGAAATGAATGAATTATATTACAATCCAAAGTTTTAACCTCTAACTTTTTTTTGTTTTTTTTTAGGTATCTGTCGCTAATGTGGAGTATTTCGACCCTAAGAATAATGAGTGGATGAACTGTACATCACTCCCCGAGGGTCGGTCTAATGCTAGAGCAGTCTTAATTTGACTCCCTTCGACATCCCCAATCAAGAAACCTTCCTTCAAGACTGACATTGTCTCCACATTTAATCCATTTAAAATAAAAAAGCTTGCTTCCTATCTTTTTAACTTACCTAACATGAAATTTGAAAGTATCCTTATGGATCACTTATGGATCAATGGTACCATTGTTTAATTTTGCATTTTGCTGAATAAAGAGCTGACCCAGGCTGCCTAACCGGCCAGGATGAGTATGTGTAAACAAACCCAATGGTACAAGCTTCTTACCAAAAAAAAAAAAAATAAGAGTCAATGGTACCATTGTTTAATTTTGTTGAGTTGAACAAACAGAGCTGAATATTATTACTTTTTTGTCGGATGCTCAGAAATGATGGGGAGTAGTGTAACCCAATTGTACAAATAATTTTTTTATTTTTATTTTTCTAATTTTACAAAATAAAATCCACATTACAGTCTGCCGAAAGAGTACATGTAATCGATCTTTTTCTTCCTCCTTGGGTTCTAGGCGATATACTTCGGACGGTTCCTCCTCTTCTCACACTACTCCCCTTCCTCCTCTTCTTCTTTCATTACATCAGGAAAATCTACATCGAAAACTAATTTATCCTTCTCGTCCTCTTCCTCTTTAAGTTCTAATTTAATCTCTTTAGGTTGTAGCCTATTTACTTCGAACGGGGATAGATCATCGAACTCGCATTCGCCCCATTCCTCCTCTTCTTTCACTACATCAGGAAAATCTACATCGAAAACTAATTTATCCTCCTCCAATACTCCATCATCAGGTAGCTTACAATTATCGTCTTCGTCGTTGTAATCCTCCTCCTTGTTGGTATTCTTCTTCTCGTCGTCCTCATCCTCTGGTGGTGGTGGTGGTGGTGGTGGTGGGGATATGTGTTTTTTTCTGTGTTTAACCAGGCTATTCGGCCAATAATATTTTTTAGTACAGAATTCACATTCAAAAGATTTATTTGAGCTGTGACGCAACTGGTGATAGCGAAGGCTTCTTGTACTACTTAAAATCTTGCCACATACGTTACAGCGAAACTTGCGTGTGGATATAATGTGTTCTTTTTTATGGCGAATCAAGCCATTCCGCCAATAAAATTTCTTGGGACACAACTCACATTTAAAAATTTTCTTTGAGCTGCTGTGACGCAACTGGTGATAGCGAAGGTTGCTTGTATTACTTAAAATCTTGCCACATACGTTACAGCGAAACTTTGCTTCTTTTTCTTGTGTGTGTGTTTTTCTGTGTTTATTGAGGGTAGTCCGCTCGTAATGGTTGCGATTCAGGGCTTGTTCGAGAAACTTGCTTTTCTTGTCGTTGTCGAGATAAATCTTCTGCAGTAACCTCGATCTCGTCAATTCGTCCATAATATTAGCAAATTGATAACAGCAGCAGCGGCGGCGGGAAGAGAAAGAAGGCAAAGGCAGGTAGACTTTTTTTTACCAGCCAGAAGGTACCGTGGTAGTTTATATTTGTGTTTGTTTTTGTTAACAACCATCAACACAGAAGCCGGGCCCAGGCTACCGACCGATACCCTCGAGGGCGAAGTACAGACTAAGTAGAGGACGGAAACACCAACACCAACACACTGCATACGAGGGAGGTTAACTGGCAATTTGGGCATTCTAGTTGCCTCACTTAACTTACCAAGGATAAAGACTAGTCTATTAAAAAATGTGTGTGTGTGTGTGAAGACTTTTATTCATATGAATAATGAATGTACCCCTTTTCTTCTCCTTGGGTTCGAGGCGATTTTCTTCGGACAGGGGAACATCGAACTCGTATTCGTCCCATTCCTTCTCCTCTTTCACTACATCAGGAAAATATACCTCTTCCTCCTCCTTTTTCGGTTGTAATTTAATCTCTTTAGGTTGTACATCATCGAAAACTAATTTATCCTCCTCCTTCTCCTTCTTCATTGGTTGTGGTTTACTCTCAGGCAAGTCTACTCTATCATCAGGTAGCTTACAATTGTCGTCGTTGTTATCCTCCTCCTCGTTGGCAATACTCTTCTTCTCTGGTGGTGGTGGTGGTGAAATGTGTGTTTTTTTATGCCGAACCAGGCTACTTAGCCAATAATATTTCTCGTTACATAGCTCACATTTAAAAGTTTTTTCTCCGCTATGACGCAAATGGTGATAGCGAAGGCTTCTTGTACTACTTAAAATCTTGCCACATACGTTACAGCGAAACTTGCGTGTGGATATAATGTGTTCTCTTTTGTGGCGAACCAAGCCATTCTGCCAATAAAATTTCTTGTCGCAGAACTCACATTCAAAAGTTTTCTTTGAGCCGCTGTACTGGTGGTGATAACTCAACTGGTGATAGCGAAGACTTCCCGTACTACCTAAAATCTTACCACATACGTTACAGCAAAACTTTGCTTCCTGTGTGTGTGTTTTTCTATGGGTTTTCAGGGCAGACGGTCCATAGTATCTCTTCTCACAAAACTTACATTTAAAAGTTTTCTCTACGTTGTGGGTCAACCGATGTGCGCGAAGGCTGGTTTCATTACATAAAATCCTGCCACATATGTAACAACGAAATTTTGCCACCTCCTGTTTGTGTGTTTTTTTCTTTGGTTGCGATTCAGGGCTGGAACTGGACATGTTGAGTCTTTTTTGTCGTTAATCTTCTGCAGTAACCTCGTCAATCTCGTCGATCTCGTCAAACTAGCCAGTGGGTATTTGCCCAGGTTACCTATACCCTCGAGGCGAAGTACAGACACAGACTAAGTAGAGGAAAACGCGCATGCGTGCGTAGTGTCAACAAAGGCTGTAAGAGACTGCTCCTTAAAATTCGTATTTCTGACGAATTCAGAGAGTCTACCAATCCCAGCCTGTGTAGACAACTACAGTAAGACCCAGTTATCAGCACAGTGGCATATATTTTTTTGTTACTTTTGGACTTTGTCATTTTTTGGGGATAAAACATCTGGTCCTACCACCCGATCCCTCTGAGCAAAGTTTTCAAGTTTGCGCATGCGCAGTGTGATAGTGTGACGTCATTACCACTCCACCTGACTGCAGTGTTACCAACGTGCCCTATGCCCGCCGTTAAACGCTCCCGTTCGTTGGAAACGGCGGCAGTAGGTGACAGTGATGCTGACGACTTTCTTCTTGAAGACACGTCAAAGAAGAAGCAGAAACCTCAGAAGTCAGGGTCTCCAGCAGGGGCCACGGCTCCCCTTTGCACCCCTTCTGGGGCTGTAGAGGGTGGACTCCTGTCATCAGGGTCCCCAAGTGAGCCTACATGTGGCTCAATGACCGACCCTCCGCCGACGATGGACATAGGGGATTCCCTTTGTCTCCCTGCCCCGTCGCGCCTTCGTCGTCTCGCCTTCCCTCGGGACTTGCCTCTGAGCACACGGACGACCTGGTTCTTCCGTCACTGCTCTCCACTTCAGGACTCAACACTTCGCCTCCGCCGAGGTCCCACAGCCGTGATAGTCACCACACAAATGGACGAGACGGTGCGCCTGCTCACTCAGGTGGGCTTTCCTGCTCCCCAGGGGGAGGTGATGCTGAAGTTCACCATCATCACCCCAGAAACTCGTCGTACCAAGGTAATGGTTCGCCACGTACCCTGGGAGATCCCTATCGACGATCTTCGCCCTCTTCTCCCACAACTACTGGACATGGAGCGCCGCATCAACCCGGTCTCCAAACATCCATCCAACGAACTCATCGGCTGGTGGGTGGGCCCCCTCCCCCCGAAGGTGAATGTAGGACCAATTCACAACTGTCCTCTCGACCGATTTATCGGAACCCCGAAAATCTGTGGTCGTTGCCAATCGTGGAAACACCGCACCTGGGAGTGCACGAGGATGGTCGCCTGCGGTTTCTGTGCAGGTCCTCACGACACAGTGGAATGCAAATCGAAAAGTCAGAACAAAATCCCAGTTATTCCACGGTGCGTCAATTGCCATGGCAGTCACCACGCCTGGAATGCCAATTGCCCACAGCGTCCTGGCACTCGCCCGGGGAAAACTTACCTTGTACCACCGCCCTCGTCTCTGACGAAGCCCCTGTCAACCAAACCTCAATCCTATCCACCACCGCCTCTTCCA